>NC_057802.1:550303422-550603422 GCF_018294505.1 Triticum aestivum
AAAAAAAAACTCATGTCACATGATTGTTTGCTGTTTTTTTTTTGCGGAAGTATGTCACATGATAGTTTGCTGTTGTTGGTGTAGAGCGCTTCCTTGCCATTTTGTACAATTTAAAAAAAAAACTTCTCATATATTCGTCAACCATCAAATGGGGTAAACATTAGTTCCCCGTCCCATACTATATGAGCTTTTTTGACTGGCCCACAAACCGCCTGCAACTGTCCGGGCTGCGGAAGCCATCCAACGCGGGCCTGTATCGATCCGCAGGGCAGTCTCGGACGTGTTTTCTCCCGCAAACCCGAGACAAACGTTGAGAGCTTTTGGGAGTCCGGACACCCGAAACGCAGGAATCCAACATCCCGGACCCCGCGACTCCATCCTCCCCACTTTCTCTCCTTCCTTCTTTCTCTCTTGCCTTCGCCGCCGCTGCACCACCCCGGCCGCCACGCCACACCCCTGCAAGAACTGTACGTCTCCGTCACCTCCAGCGCTCCAGCAAGGCTCCACCCTCCTCCTTCGTCGCCGTTCAGCCCCTGTCCTCCGACCGCCCCGCCAGGGACCATCCGCTACTGCCATACTCACCATGCCCGGCAACTGTTCGATGAATCGCCGGAGCTAAAAACAACTTCCAAGTCTTCTTTCTAGCAATGGATTCTGGTTTGGAGTACACATACGAGCATTATGTTGAGTCTTCTAACGTCTCGTCAGACGAGGAGGAGTACTCCGATGAGACAAGGATGATGCAGGCGGTCCTTGAACACGTAGAGCGTGCGGAGGAGCATGTTCTCAATTTCAAAGGCTCGGTCAAGGGTCATCGAGTGCTCAACGGCAACAGGGCGCGCAACCATTTGACACTGAAGGCCGACTACTTTGCCCACGATGCACTAATCGCTGACCATTTTCGCCGGTGTTTTCGGATGCGCAAGACTGTCCTCGACCGTTTGTACCATGGCGTCCGGTCCTAGGATGACTGCTTCATCCTCAAGAAGGACGTCGTGGGAATGTTTTGCTTCTGTGGTTACTAGAAGTGCAAGGCCGCACCCTGGATGCTTGCATATGGCACAATCGCTGATTCGTGGGATGAGTACCTACGGATGTCTGAGAGCACCTGCGGAAATGCCATGGCCAGGTTTGCAACTACCGTGGTCGAGGTGTTCGGACCTCAGTACCTGAGATAACCAACTGTATCAGACACTGAGAGGCTCTTGGCAATCTCAGAAGCAAGAGGGTAGCCAGGTTTGCTTGGATCTCTTGACTGCATGCATTGGAAATGGAAGAACTAGCCGACAGCTTTACAAGGGCAATATCATGGTCATGTTAAGAAGCCCACCACCATTCTTGAAGCAGTTGCATCATAAGATCTGTGGATTTGGTACGCTTTCTTTGGCATGCCCGGGTCCCATAATGACATCAATGTGATACAGTGATCATCGTCGTTTGCGAGGCTGACCTCCTTGCCACTATACTGTCAATGGACATGAGTAGACCATGGGCTATTTTCTGGTTGACGATATCTATCCTCCGTGGACTACATTTGTCGGCACCATCTCTAACCCAGTTGGCCAGAGAAAGGTTCACATTGCCAAAGACAAGAAGCAGCTAGAAAGGACGTCGAGAGGGCATTTGGAGTTCTGCAGGCCCGTTTTGCAGTTGTTCGTGGACCTGCTAAACAATGGGATCTGGAGACCTTGTAAGAGGTGATGACATGTTGTGTGATCATGCACAACATGCGAGGATGAGGGCGATGATGCTGCCGCAGCTCTGGAATTTGAGAACATGGGTGATCCTATCCAACTTCTAGACCAGAATCCAGACAGATTTGAAAAGTTTATTCAAATGCATCAACAAATTCGGCATCGACCAACTCACGAGCAGCCGAAGGAAGGTCTGATTGAGCATCGGTGTGCGATTAAAGGGGGAAACAATGTTGGGGTGTAATATTTGAACTTTTGTAAATTTGAACTACTGCTGCATGTGGCTATTCGAACGTTTGTACCCTTTGTATGCGGCTATTTGATCGTGCGGACTTAAAAAACGAGGAAGTCCGGGCATATGCGGCTATGGTTGGATGGCGGCCTCATGCATCGGTGTCTGCGGACTGGTCCCCCCTGTCTGCGGATGGATGCGGGAGAAAATTTGCGGGTTGCAGTTGGACATGCCCTATATTATGGGACGGAGGGAATACATCCATATCACGTACATCATCTAGCGACGACTACAACCACTGGAGCGAGCCAAAGAAGTGCCCTCGTCATCGCCCCTCCCTCATCGAAGCCGGTCAAACCCTGGTGTAGTAGACAGTCAGAAAGTCATCATGTTATGTCCCAAGAGGACTAGCATACGAGCTAGAGCTGTAGTCCTCGCCGATAAAAGAGAAGCGTAGATAGAAATGATATAACACGCACACACATGAACGCAGACGAACGAAGACCGAATCCACACAGGTCCACCAAAGGCAAACACTGACCGAATCTCACGAGATCCATCAAAAACACATCTCCGCACGCCCTCCGAAGACGTGAAAGCCACCGCCTGAATGGGGGCTAGGTGGGGAGAAACTTATTCCATCTTCAGGGAGCGCCGCCGCATCGTCTTTCTGAGCAGGACACAAACTCTAAACAGACTCAAGTGGTAGCAAAGCTACTGTCTGAAGTACAAAGATCAATAACCTTTGACAAGCCAGAGTTCAACCAAAAGATAGTTCGTCCTTCACTTCTAGCATACTTAGCTAAAAAATCACTAACATTGTTTTGAGTACGATTAATATGCCTGACACGAGTCTTCTGAAGACTCCTCAAATGCTTGATCTCCCGTACCAAAGAGGCAAAAATTAATCTATCTATTGCTTCATCATTTATCAGGTTGACAAGTTGGTAAGGAGTCCATCTCCACAAGTACGGGAAGCTCCGTTCTTTTGATAGAAATTGATAGCCCTTCCATGCAAGCACTAAGCTCTGACTCCAAAGCATTTCTGCATGAGAAGAGTTCCCTACATGATGACAAAATAATGTTTCCCCCATTATCACGGAGTATCATGCCTGCACCTGCTCGACCATTTGCTGCCCATGACCCATCAGTATTCATTTTAGTCCATCCCGCCGGTGGCAAAACCCAACGAACGCTTGGGCCAGGGGCCACAGTCGTACGTGTGGTGCCAATGTTTTCAGAGGATACAACTTGCTTCCCTTTCTTGCAGTCCTAAGGACAAGGACACAAACCCTAAACAAACTCACAAAGACACTTAAAAATGAAGCATGATCCCTCCCGCCGCCAAGGACAGGAATTCACCGCCTCTTCATGGTCCTAATGCCACATAAGACAAGACAGATCAGCGGCAATGTCGACGAGAGGTGACGGAACCCTAGATGCTTGGGATAGGAGTATTTCTTTCTTCCTCGGGACGAAAGAAAACAAGCCAACATACACTCCATGGGTTTCAATTGAGTTTGCTTCTTTGCCATTTTGTACTTGTACAAGGCGACAAGAGTACATTTTTCTCTAAAACAGTGTTTTTATGGATCTTTTTTTTACAAATAGTTATACATACACGTATAGCCAACTTGTGGGGAATAATTTTGTAACATAGAGAAACCACGCAGCAGCAGCCGCCTCTCGGAGAAGAAAAAAATTGGGTTTCTTTGCCTCCTGCCTGCACCGTCGCTGCTCTGTATCGTCTCCCGTTACCCTAGGGCTAGGGAGGCGCGATGGACCGTGACCCTTGCTCGCTGGAGGGATCTTGCTTTGTTTTAGGTTTTTTTAGTCTATTTCGGATTTGGGTCCTGCTCAGGAAGACGACGTGGTGACGACTCTCTGAAGATGGAGTGAGATTCTCTCCGTCTAGTCCCCGCTCCGGTGATGCGTCTAGTGTCAACAAAGAACATGTGGTGGTGTGTCTACAATGGATCTCGTAGGATTTGGACCCTGCTAGTTTTTGGTGGATCTGCTTGGATCTACTTGTTCGTGCGTCTACGTGTTGGATCCTTTCAATATCTACTTATTTTCATCGGTGATGGTTGCTATTATGGTACGCTTGTCCTACAAGGTCTTAGCAGGACGATTTCCCGAATGTCTACTACAAAAAGTTTAGCCCGACTCCGTGTGGCACCCCGGCTCAGAGCGACCGGTTTACCATGCATTGCCAGCCCAGAGATCATGTCTTCTGGCAACACACAACATCTTGGTACAGAAAGCAACCACTTTATTGATGCTAGCGGATCAGAGTTTATATTACAACAGAAGTTGAGGCCAAGCAGCACGCCCGGTGCGGCTGAACAATATGTACATTATTTAGTGAACATAAAGGGGCCTCGATCATAACAACTACGCGGCAGCGGAACAACGTCGTAGCGGAAACTCCATATCACAGGGACACCAATGTGGACACGATCTAGACTCGAGCAGCACTCCTTTCCAACGAGACTTTCCTGAAATCTGGCATGGCACGCCAGGTCAGTACATTGAATGTACTTGCAAGCTCACAACAGGCATAATCATAATGGCAAACAATATCATGATAATTAACCAATTAATAATAATGCAACACTACATGTCCAACATGTTGTGATCATGCTCGAACGTCCCTTGGGACGGACTTACCAACCGTGATCATTCTCGGATCACAAACAAACCACCATCGTGGTCTTGACAAGAGTGACTTGTGATCCTTACGGCGATCACAACCACGACCAATATTTGGTCCCGAACATCTCGATGGCCTTTCAACCATCAACAACAGTGCAAAGTTCATAACTTAGTGTGCAAATTTTATTAAACGTTGACTCATGGTGGGACCTACTACGAGGTGTCCGTGACCGTGGACTCGGCTATCGATAGATTATACACTCTGCAGAGGTAGCACACTGTACCCACACCACGGAACCCATGGTCTCGCACTCCCATTCGGGTGGACCAACGGCATTCCGACGAAACCCTTCCATTGCCATGACACTCTCCCGGCCACTTCGACCCAATCCCCAACGGGCTAGTCCTGGGTGGCCCCGTGTCTACCAAAGACACAACGACCACCGTCGTGGCCAAAACGATCCCACTCGGGGACCCGGTACCATAATCTCAACAACGGGCACACAAGGTTATGCCTGCTTACCGGGCCAGGGTAAGCATGCCATAACCTTCCCTAGTTGGAGGCACCGACCAGAGGCAATGTCAATGGGCCGAATCAAGGCCTTCCCACAAAGGCAAATGTGGTTGCACTGGGAAAAACTCGATTCAGCGGCGCCATGACCCAGTCAACGATATATTCAAGTTGAGTTATATTCACGTTCAACTTAAAACGAAAATGACCGGTGTCATAGCATGCCATGAAATGCAAAACTATATGTGCATCACATATAAACGAACATGACTGATGTCAACCATATTCACACTAAGCATAAACATCAACAACTTATATTACTTTCCTGGTCAGGGTAGCTCACACTTTAACCAAAATATTTTGCAGCAAGTTTTATTATTTTCTCATGCAAGAAAGTAACTTCGATTAATTTCTTACATGCATAGCAAGGATGATACCACAAACAAATCATAATTTCTTTACCAACCAAGTTAGGTTCAAACATTATGTAAGTCAAGTAAAATGACTAAACAAGTACTTAACAGAATATTTTCTAGCAAATTTTACTATTTTATTTATGCAATAAAATAACTTTACGTAATTACTAACATGCATAACAAAATTATTCTTATCATCACCACAAATAGATCTTAGCTTTGCTTTACCAACTAAGCTAGTTTCAACATTCTGTAAATCAAGCATAATAACCAACAAACACTTAACAGAATATAAATAACATAATGGTTATTTAAATGCATGGATTAATCATTTCATTCAAGTAAGAAAATCATAAATATTGAAATGACACCATGAAAATGTTGATGTGGCTTGCCTTAGTGCAGATGAGGTTCACAAGCCTTCTGGTGATCCTCAAGACAAGCCTCACCCTCTGAAAATAATTTTAAGCACAAAAAAATATATCAAGAACACTTCTGAAAATCACCAGAAATTCTAAACAGCTCAGAAAAATCTCATCTTTGGTGAGCCGCTAGATTTCTTTGCAAAGAACAAAATGCAAAAAAGAATCAATTCATTTGGACTTATGGTTGAAGAGTTATGGCTGTTTGAAGTGTTCTGTAAATTCAAATGAATTTGAATAAAAATAAACAAACTGGGGGGGGAGGGTGACGTCGAAGGCGTAAAGCCCAGGGGCGCCACCACTCGTACCGCTTCGCGCGCGTACAGAGTGGCTGACTAGCGGGCCCCGCTAGTCAGGTGAGGAGGAGGGGGAGAAGGAAACAGAGGGAGTCGCGGCTTCGCCGGAGCTCTCGCCGGCGACGAGGGCTCCTTGGCCAAAACGAGAGGGAGGGATGGCGAGAGGGGACGGAGGCGCACCTGCCCGTACCCATAGCGTAGCTAGGGGTGGTCGGACGGCATCGGAATCAACCTCGCAAGCGGAGGCAGAACGCGGTGGTCGCCGGAGATGAGGAAGACGGCGAGCAGAGGCAACTCCAGGGGCTCCAGGGGGACGGGATGGCTTCACCAGAGAGAGGCGGTGGCCCTGGAAGGGTCGCCCTGGCCTGGGAGGGGCTGGAGCTACCGCGGCGACCAAAGGGGATCGCCGGCGAGCTCGAGCTCGAGGACGGCGGCCCGCGGCCTGCCCAGCCGGGCTACGGTTTCCTACGCGCTTGTGGGTTGTGTGGGAGTGGTGGTGTGTGCTCGAGGAGGCTGGGGGTGGCTCCATTTATAGGCGAGCGGAGAGGGGGGTTCGGGCTCCGCCGGTGGACACCTGTCCACGGCGCCCGACGATGAGCAGCATCAGTGAAAGGGGGAGAAGGCGACGCAGCTCACGCGGCAACTGTTGGCGAACGGGGACGAGCACAGGAACGAGGAGAAGGCAACGAGCATAGTGCGCACCGCACTGTTGGGTTGGCCGGACCGTGCCCGTGCTCGCTGCGGCGAGCTCCAGCGTCGGCGAGTGCTAGAGGGGAGTTAATGGCGTTGAGACGAGGATGGTGGCGAGGTTTGGCACGCTCGGGCAGACGAGGGAAGCAAGCACGCGCGAACAGATCACTCAACGACACTCAGAGCGCGTCGACACGCAGGCTTGACACGGTGGACACGCGTGGTCACCGCGCGAACTCTTCCCTCAGGCCAGCCTACGTCCAAAAATCATGTCTGGCATGTTGTTCGTGGTGGTTTTGAAGTTTACCACGCTTTGGTTTGGATCCAGGTGCAGTAGAGGAGTTTTTACATGCCAAGTAAGTTTCCGGTCAGTAACTTTGAGCAGTTACTGAGGTCAAACGGCTGGGAGTTGGGGGCTATGCTTTGGAGGTTAGCGATGATCTACTAAGGTGAAAATGCACAAGAAAACCCAGGCACAATGGAGCAAGTAAAACGGTAGTTGTTGTAGAAACCACCATTTCTGTCTAGAACAGAAAATATTTTCTGTAACAAAAATATTCCAAAAAGTGATGAAATATTTTTGCTCAACAAGGTGCCCTAGGGTTCAAAGAATATTTGTGAATTATCTCAGATTTTTCTGGGCCATAAAAATTGGGGTTGCTTTGGAACATATTGAACCAGATAGGGTTTTTGAGAGAAAAATGAATATTTTTCATTTAAGAAAAATACTCCAAAGATTATTTTGGGGTGGATCAGAAGGGGAATGGTGATTAGGAAGGGAAATGAAGCACTTGGGTGAAAGCCAAGGGTACCCAAGTGTTTAAGTCCATATGAAAAGATTCAAAAACTCCAAATTTCAAATTGACTCCAAATGAAAATCAAGCAAATGAGAGAGGGCAAAAACCAGGCTGTCACAAACCTCCCCCACTTAGAATGAATCTCGTCCTCGAGATTCGGTTGCTTGGGAAAACCACTCTGGATAATGTGACTGTAGAAATTCTTCCTGCTCCCAAGTTGATTCTGACTCTGTGTGATGTTCTCATTGAACTTTGTAAATTTTCCTTACTTTACTGCGAGTGACCCTTTCCATCTGATCCAAAATTCTAAACGGTCTCTCTTCATAAGTTAAATCATTTGCCAACTCTACCTCAGCCATAGCAGTCCTTTTCTCAGGCGGGGATATGCATCGTCTCAATTGTGAAACATGAAACACGTTGTGCACGTCTGCCAATTCAGCGGGTAGTTCCAATTGATATGCAACAGTACCCACTCGAGACATAACCAGGAATGGACCAATAAATCTGGGTGCCAATTTTCCACGAGTCTGAAATCTCTTGACTCCTTTCATAGGAGTGACTCAGAGGTATACGTGTTCTCCGGGTTCAAAATTGATCTGTCGGTGCTTTGCATCATAGTAACTTTTCTGTTGAGATTTGGCCAATTGCAATCTGTCTCTGATTTCCTTAACTTGTTTCTCAGCTTCCATCATGAGATCTGTTCCGAAGATACGGCTATCTCCAGTTTGAGACCAATTTAAAGGAGTGCGGCACTTACGGCCATATAGAGCTTCATACGGTGACATTTTTAGACTGGTCTGGAAGCTGTTGTTATAGGAAAACTCGGCATAAGGCAAGCAGTCTTCCCATTTAGGTCCTTGGGCTAAAGCACAGGCTCGCAACATATCTTCAAGTATTTGATTGACCCGTTTTGTATGTCCATCCGTCTGAGGATGATAAGCAGTACTATATTTCAGTGCTGTCCCCAAGGCTTGATGGAGGCGTGACCAAAAAGCGGAGGTAAACAGGGAACCTCGGTCGGAAGTGATAGTTCGGGGTACTCCATGCAGACTGACTATTCTGGATACATACAGCTGTGCAAGTTGATCTGCTCTGTATCTGGTGCTGATCGGAATGAAATGAGCAAACTTGGTTAGGGTGTCCACTATGACCCAGATTGCATCATTGCCTCGCTGAGTCTTAGGCAATCCCGTAATGAAATCCATACAAACGTCATCCCATTTCCATTGTGAAACCGACAGCGGTTGGAGGAGTCCGGCTGGCTTCTGATGCTCTGCCTTCACCTTGTTACATATGTCGCAACAGGCCACAAAATAGGCAATGTCTTTCTTCATTCCCTCCCACCAGAATATTTGTCTAAGGTCCTCATACATTTTCGTACCTCCCGGGTGAATGGAATATGAGGATTCGTGTGCTTCTGACATGATTTTCTTCCTTAAGTCCGGTTGATTGGGTACACAAATCCGTCCACGGAATCGGAGGGTACCGAATTTGTCCTTGGAAACATCTGGGGTCTGCTCTGCCATCTGGCCGTTGGCACGTCTTTGCAGCTCGGCGTCAGCTGGCTGGGCCTTGCGGATCTCTACCTCAAGTGTGGGGGTAACTTCCAAAATATTAGCGAGGCCAGCATCCACTATGACCAGGTTGAGCTGAGCGATCTCCTCTTGGAGTTCGGGAGGCAAGGATTTCAATATGACATTTAAGCTGACGGGTTTTCGACTGAGTGCATCGGCAACCACGTTGGCCTTACCCGGGTGGTAATTTATTCCAAGGTAATAATCCTTGACCAACTCTAGCCATCTTCGTTGACGGAGGTTTAAATCTGGCTGAGTAAAGATGTATTTGAGACTTTTGTGGTCGGTAAAAATTTGGCACCTTTTTCCAATGAGGTAGTGTCTCCAAATTTTTAGCGCATGAACCACCGCAGCCAATTCCAAATCATGAGTAGGATAATTTCCCTCGTGGGGTCGGAGCTGTCGCGATGCATATGCTACTACCTTGCTGTCTTGCATAAGTACGCAACCAATGCCTTGCCTGGAGGCGTCACAATACACATCAAAACTGCAATAAATGTCTGGAAGAGTCAATACGGGTGCGGTTGTCAGACGTATCTTTAGCTCATTAAAACTTTTCTCACAGTCCTCCGTCCATTCAAACTTCTTATCCTTTTTTAGCAACTCCATCATGGGTTTAGCAATCTTGGAAAACCCTTCAATGAAACGACGGTAATATCCAGCTAATCCAAGAAAACTCCGGATCTGGGTCACGGTTGTGGGCGGCAACCAATCGAGCACATCCTTTACTTTGCTCGGGTCCACGGCTATACCTTCGGCGGATAGTACATGTCCGAGAAACCCAACTTGCTTGAGCCAAAATTCGCATTTACTGAATTTGGCGTATATCTGATGGTCGCAGAGTCGTTGTAGCACTGCTTTGAGGTGATCCTTGTGCTCTTCTTCACCCTTGGAGTAAATGAGGATGTCATCGATGAAGACTACCACAAATTTGTCGAGGAAGTCCATGAATACTTTGTTCATCATATGCATGAAGAAAGCAGGGGCATTGGTGAGACCAAAGGACATCACGGTATATTCATAAAGATCGTACCGAGTAGTGAATGCGGTCTTAGGAATATCTTCCTTTTTAATCTTGAGCCGATGATATCCGGTCCGTAAATCGATCTTAGAGAATACTTTAGCCCCACCGAGCTGATCAAACAGATCATCAATCCTTGGCAGTGGATATTTATTTTTGATGGTGACATCATTCAGCTGGCGGTAATCTACGCACATGCGGAGACTGCCATCCTTTTTGTCCACGAAAATGGCAGGTGATCCCCATGGTGAAGAGCTGGGACGAATATATCCTTTCTGGAGTAGTTCATCAAGCTGTTTCTTTAGCTCCACTAATTCTGATGAGGGCATCCGGTAGTACTTCTTGTATAACGGTGCAGTTCCGGGCACAAGATCTATTGCAAATTCCAGTTCCCGATCTGGTGGCATGCCTGGCAGTTCTTCTGGAAATACATCAGGGTACTCGCTGACCACAAGAATTAATTCCAACTCAGCCACAACGGTGAAAACCAATTCTTGCTTGGGTATATTCTTGCAAGCATAGAATTTGGTAGTCTGCCCATTCAGACTGGTCAAAGTGACTTCTCGTGTTGCGCAGTTTATGCAAACTTGATATTGGGTCAACCAATTTATGCCCAATATAATATCCAACCTTTCAGACTCAATGATTATCAGAGAGGTTGGAAAGTAGACTCCGTTGATATTGATTTCCAGATCACAGCAGACCAGATTGCTCTTGATTATGGATCCCGGGGTTTGTACCAACATATTTTTGCCCAAAAGCGTACAAGGAAATTTGTTTTGGGCAGCAAAACTCCGAGAAATAAAAGAATGGGAAGCCCCAGAGTCAAATAAAATTATGGCAGGTATGTCATTAACAGAAAACATACCAATGACGACTTCTGGGTTCTCTTGGGCTTCATCGGCTGAGATATGATGCACGTGCCCAATGAAGTTTTGCTGGGTCGGGCATGACTCCATAAAGTTGATTTGTGGCCTCATTAGGGCATTCACCTTGTTGTTCTTGGGGCACTGCCTGGCATAATGTCCGTTCTGCCCACAACTAAAGCAAGAATTATTGCGCTGACGCTCCTCATGCATTGGGTTGGTCACGACATTCTTTGTTGGGGATCGTAGCAGAAATTTAAAATTTTCTATGCATCACCAAGATCAATCTATGGAGTTTACTAGCAACGAGAGGGAAGGAGTGCATCTACATACCCTTGTAGATCGCGAGCGGAAGCGTTCAAGTGAACGGGTTGATGGAGTCGTACTCGTCGTGATCCAAATCACCGATGACCGAGCGCCGAACGGACTGCACCTCCGCGTTCAACACACGCACGGAGCAGCGACGTCTCCTCCTTCTTGATCCAGCAAGGGGGAAGGAGAGGTTGATGGAGATCCAGCAGCACGACGGCGTGGTGGTGGAAGTAGCGGGGATCCCGGCAGGGCTTCGCCAAGCGCAAGCGGGAGGGAGAAGTGTCACGGGAGGGAGAGGGAGGCGCCAGGGGCTGTGGTGCGGCTGCCCTCCCTCCCCCCACTATTTATAGGGGTCCTGGGGGGCGCCCGCCCCCTGGAGATCCCATCTGAGGGGGGGGGGGCGGCCAAGGGGGTGGCTTGCCCCCCAAGCCAAGTGGGGCGCCCCCACCCCCAGGGTTTCCAACCCTAGGCGCAGGGGAGGCCCAAGGGGGGGCGCACCAGCCCACCAGTGGCTGGTTCCCCTCCCCACTTCAGCCCATGGGGCCCTCCGGGATAGGTGGCCCCACCCGGTGGACCCCCGGGACCCTTCCGGTGGTCCCGGTACAATACCGATAACCCCCGAAACTTTCCCGGTGGCCGAAACTGGACTTCCTATATATAATTCTTCACCTCCGGACCATTCCGGAACTCCTCGTGACGTCCGGGATCTCATCCGGGACTCCGAACAACTTTCGGGTTTCCGCATACTAATATCTCTACAACCCTAGCGTCACCGAACCTTAAGTGTGTAGACCCTACGGGTTCGGGAGACATGCAGACATGACCGAGACGACTCTCCGGTCAATAACCAACAGCGGGATCTAGATACCCATGTTGGCTCCCACATGTTCCACGATGATCTCATCAGATGAACCACGATGTCGAGGATTCAATCAATCCCGTATACAATTTCCTTTGTCAATCGGTATGTTACTTGCCCGAGATTCGATCGTCGGTATCCCAATACCTCGTTCAATCTCGTTACCGGCAAGTCACTTTACTCGTACCGTAATGCATGATCCCGTGACCAGACACTTGGTCACATTGAGCTCATTATGATGATGCATTACCGAGTGGGCCCAGAGATACCTCTCCGTCATACGGAGTGACAAATCCCAGTCTTGATCCGTGCCAACCCAACAGACACTTTCGGAGATACCCGTAGTGCACCTTTATAGCCACCGAGTTACGTTGTGACGTTCGGCACACCCAAAGCACTCCTACGGTATCCGGGAGTTGCACAATCTCATGGTCTAAGGAAATGATACTTGACATTGGAAAAGCTCTAGCAAACGAACTACACGATCTTTGTGCTATGCTTAGGATTGGGTCTTGTCCATCACATCATTCTCCTAATGATGTGATCCCGTTATCAATGACATCCAATTTCCATAGTCAGGAAACCATGACTATCTGTTGATCAACGAGCTAGTCAACTAGAGGCTCACTAGGGACATGTTGTGGTCTATGTATTCACACATGTATTACGATTTCCGGATAACACAATTATAGCATGAACAATAGACAATTATCATGAACAAGGAAATATAATAATAACCATTTTATTATTGCCTCTAGGGCATATTTCCAACAGTCTCCCACTTGCACTAGAGTCAATAATCTAGTTACATTGTGATGAATCGAACACCCATAGAGTTCTGGTGTTGATCATGTTTTGCTCTAGGGAGAGGTTTAGTCAACGGATCTGCTACATTCAGGTCCGTATGTACTTTACAAATATCTATGTCTCCATTTTGAACACTTTCACGAATGGAGTTGAAGCGACGCTTGATATGCCTGGTCTTCCTGTGAAACCTGGGCTCCTTGGCAAGGGCAATAGCTCCAGTGTTGTCACAGAAGAGAGTCATCGGGCCCGACGCATTGGGAATCACCCCTAGGTCAGTAATGAACTCCTTCATCCAGATTGCTTCTTGCGCTGCCTCTGAGGCCGCCATGTACTCCGCTTCACATGTAGATCCCGCCACGACGCTTTGCTTGCAACTGCACCAGCTTACTGCCCCTCCATTCAAAATATACACGTATCCGGTTTGTGACTTAGAGTCATCCAGATCTGTGTCGAAGCTAGCGTCGACGTAACCCTTTACGACGAGCTCTTCGTCACCTCCATAAACGAGAAACATATCCTTAGTCCTCTTCAGGTACTTCAGGATATTCTTGACCGCTGTCCAGTGTTCCATGCCGGGATTACTTTGGTACCTTCCTACCAAACTTACGGCAAGGTTTACATCAGGTCTGGTACACAGCATGGCATACATAATAGACCCTATGGCCGAGGCATAGGGGATGACACTCATCTTTTCTCTATCTTCTGCCGTGGTCGGGCATTGAGCCGTGCTCAATTGCACACCTTGCAATACAGGCAAGAACCCCTTCTTGGACTGATCCATATTGAACTTCTTCAATATCTTGTCAAGGTACGTACTCTGTGAAAGACCAATGAGGCGTCTTGATCTATCTCTATAGATCTTGATGCCTAATATATAAGCAGCTTCTCCAAGGTCCTTCATTGAAAAACACTTATTCAAATAGGCCTTTATACCTTCCAAGAATTCTATATCATTTCCCATCAATAGTATGTCATCCACATATAATATGAGAAATGCTACAGAGCTCCCACTCACTTTCTTGTAAACACAGGCTTCTCCATAAGTCTGTGTAAACCCAAACGCTTTGATCATCTCATCAAATCGAATGTTCCAACTCCGAGATGCTTGCACCAGCCCATAGATGGAGCGCTGGAGCTTGCATACCTTGTTAGCATTCTTAGGATCGACAAAACCTTCCGGCTGCATCATATACAATTCTTCCTTAAAAAAGCCGTTAAGGAATGCCGTTTTGACGTCCATTTGCCATATCTCATAATCATAGAATGCGGCAATTGCTAACATGATTCGGACGGACTTCAGCTTCGCTACGGGTGAGAAAGTCTCATCGTAGTCAACCCCTTGAACTTGTCGATAACCCTTAGCGACAAGTCGAGCCTTATAGATGGTCACATTACCATCCGCGTCTGTCTTCTTCTTAAAGATCCATTTATTTTCTATGGCTCGCCGATCATCGGGCAAGTCAGTCAAAGTCCATACTTCGTTTTCATACATGGATCCTATCTCGGATTGCATGGCTTCAAGCCATTTGTTGGAATCCGGGCCCGCCATCGCTTCTTCATAGTTCGAAGGTTCACCGTTGTCTAACAACATGATTTCCAGGACAGGGTTGCCGTACCACTCTGGTGCGGAACGTGTCCTTGTGGACCTACGAAGTTCAGCAGTAACTTGATCCGAAGCTTCATGATCATCATCATTAACTTCCTCCCCAGTCGGTGTAGGCACCACAGGAACATCTTCCCGCGCTGCGCTACTTTCCGGTTCGGAAGGGGTGACTATCACCTCATCAAGTTCCACTTTCCTCCCACTTATTTCTTTCGAGAGAAACTCTTTCTCCAGAAAGGACCCGTTCTTGGCAACAAAGATTTTGCCTTCGGATCTGAGGTAGAAGGTATACCCAATGGTTTCCTTAGGGTATCCTATGAAGACGCATTTTTCCGACTTGGGTTCGAGCTTTTCAGGTTGAAGTTTCTTGACATAAGCATCGCATCCCCAAACTTTTAGAAACGACAGCTTAGGTTTCTTCCCAAACCATAATTCATACGGTGTCGTCTCAACGGATTTCGACGGAGCCCTATTTAAAGTGAATGCGGCAGTCTCTAAAGCATAGCCCCAAAATGAGAGCGGTAGATCGGTAAGAGACATCATAGATCGCACCATATCCAATAGAGTGCGATTACGACGTTCGGACACACCATTTCGCTGAGGTGTTCCAGGCGGCGTGAGTTGTGAAACTATTCCACATTTCCTTAAGTGTGTGCCAAATTCGTGACTTAAATATTCCCCTCCACGATCTGATCGTAGGAACTTTATTTTCCTGTCACGTTGATTCTCAACCTCACTCTGAAATTCCTTGAACTTTTCAAAGGTTTCAGACTTGTGTTTCATTAGGTAGACATACCCATATCTACTCAAGTCATCAGTGAGAGTGAGAACATAACGATAGCCACCGCGAGCCTCAACACTCATTGGACCGCACACATCAGTATGTATGATTTCCAATAAGTTGGTTGCTCGCTCCATTGTTCCGGAGAACGGAGTCTTGGTCATCTTACCCATGAGGCATGGTTCGCACGTGTCAAATGATTCGTAATCAAGAGACTCCAAAAGTCCATCTGCATGGAGCTTCTTCATGCGCTTGACACCAATGTGACCAAGGCGGCAGTGCCACAAGTATGTGGGACTATCGTTATCAACTTTACATCTTTTGGTATTCACACTATGAATATGTGTAACATCACGTTCGAGATTCATTAAGAATAAACCATTGACCAGCGGGGCATGACCATAAAACATATCTCTCATATAAATAGAACAACCATTATTCTCGGATTTAAATGAGTAGCCATCTCGAATTAAACGAGATCCTGATACAATGTTCATGCTCAAAGCTGGCACTAAATAACAATTATTGAGGTTTAAAACTAATCCCGTAGGTAAATGTAGAGGTAGCGTGCCGACGGCGATCACATCGACCTTGGAACCATTCCCGACGCGCATCGTCACCTCGTCCTTCGCCAGTCTCCGCTTATTCCGCAGCTCCTGTTTTGAGTTACAAATATGAGCAACCGCACCGGTATCAAATACCCAGGAGCTACTACGAGTACTGGTAAGGTACACATCAATTACATGTATATCACATATACCTTTGGTGTTGCCGGCCTTCTTGTCCGCTAAGTATTTGGGGCAGTTCCGCTTCCAGTGACCACTTCCCTTGCAATAAAAGCACTCAGTCTCAGGCTTGGGTCCATTCTTTGGCTTCTTCCCGGCAACTGGCTTACCGGGCGCGGCAACTCCCTTGCCGTCCTTCTTGAAGTTCTTCTTACCCTTGCCTTTCTTGAACTTAGTGGTTTTTTCACCATCAACACTTGATGTTCCCTTTTGATCTCCACCTCCGCTGATTTCAGCATTGAATATACCTCAGGAATGGTCTTTTCCATCCCCTGCATATTGAAGTTCATCACAAAGCTCTTGTAGCTCGGTGGAAGCGACTGAAGGATTCTGTCAATGACCGCGTCATCCGGGAGATTAACTCCCAGCTGAGACAAGCGGTTGTGTAACCCAGACATTTTGAGTATGTGCTCACTGACAGAACTATTTTCCTCCATTTTACAACTAAAGAACTTGTCGGAGACTTCATATCTCTCGACCCGGGCATGAGCTTGGAAAACCATTTTCAGCTCTTCGAACATCTCATATGCTCCGTGTTTCTCAAAACGCTTTTGGAGCCCCGGTTCTAAGCTGTAAAGCATGCCGCACTGAACGAGGGAGTAATCATCAGCACGTGATTGCCAAGCGTTCATAACGTCTTGGTTCTCTGGGATGGGTGCTTCACCTAGCGGTGCTTCTAGGACATAATCTTTCTTGGCAGCTATGAGGATGATCCTCAGGTTCCGGACCCAGTCCGTATAGTTGCTGCCATCATCTTTCAGCTTGGTTTTCTCTAGGAACGCGTTGAAGTTGAGGGCAACGTGGGCCATTTGATCTACAAGACATATTGTAAAGATTTTAGACTAAGTTCATGATAATTAAGTTCATCTAATCAAATTATTCAATGAACTCCCACTCAGATAGACATCCCTCTAGTCATCTAAGTGAAACATGATCCGAGTCAACTAGGCCGTGTCCGATCATCACGTGAGACGGACTAGTCAAGATCGGTGAACATCTTCATGTTGATCGTATCTTCTATACGACTCATGCTCGACCTTTCGGTCTTCCGTGTTCCGAGGCCATGTCTGTACATGCTAGGCTCGTCAAGTCAACCTAAGTGTATTGCGTGTGTTCCGAGGCCATGTCTGTACATGCTAGGCTCGTCAACACCCGTTGTATGCGAACGTTAGAATCTATCACACCCGATCATCACGTGGTGCTTCGAAACAACGAACCTTCGCAACGGTGCACAGTTAGGGGGAACACTTTCTTGAAATTATTATAAGGGATCATCTTACTTACTACCGTCGTTCTAAGCAAATAAGATGTAAAACATGATAAACATCACATGCAATCAAATAGTGACATGATATGGCCAATATCATTTTGCTCCTTTGATCTCCATCTTCGGGGCGCCATGATCATCTTCGTCACCGGCATGACACCATGATCTCCATCATCATGATCTCCATCATCGTGTCTTCATGAAGTTGTCACGCCAACGATTACTTCTACTTCTATGGCTAACGTGTTTAGCAATAAAGTAAAGTAATTTACATGGCGTTATTCAATGACACGCAGGTCATACAAAAATAAAGACAACTCCTATGGCTCCTGCCGGTTGTCATACTCATCGACATGCAAGTCGTGATTCCTATTACAAGAACATGATCAATCTCATACATCACATATATCTCATTCATCACATCCTTTTGGCCATATCACATCACAAGGCACATGCTGCAAAAACAAGTTAGACGTCCTCTAATTGTTGTTGCAAGTTTTTACGTGGCTTCTATAGGTTTCTAGCAAGAACGTTTCTTACCTACGTAAAACCACAACGTGATATGCCAATTTCTATTTACCCTTCATAAGGACCCTTTTCATCGAATCCGTTCCGACTAAAGTGGGAGAGACAGACATCCGCTAGCCACCTTATGCAACTAGTGCATGTCAGTCGGTGGAACCTGTCTCACGTAAGCGTACGTGTAAGGTCGGTCCGGGCCGCTTCATCCCACAATGCCGCCGAAACAAGATAAGACTAGTAGTGGCAAGAAAAATTGACAACATCTACGCCCACAACTGCTTTGTGTTCTACTCGTGCATAAAAACTACGCATAGGCCTGGCTCATGATACCACTGTTGGGGATCGTAGCAGAAATTTAAAATTTTCTACGCATCACCAAGATCAATCTATGGAGTTTACTAGCAACGAGAGGGAAGGAGTGCATCTACATACCCTTGTAGATCGCGAGCGGAAGCGTTCAAGTGAACGGGGTTGATGGAGTCGTACTCGTCGTGATCCAAATCACCGATGACCGAGCGCTGAACGGACGGCACCTCCGCGTTCAACACACGTACGGAGCAGCGACGTCTCCTCCTTCTTGATCCAGCAAGGGGGAAGGAGAGGTTGATGGAGATCCAGCAGCACGACGGCGTGGTGGTGGAAGTAGCGGGGATCCCGGCAGGGCTTCGCCAAGCGCAAGCGGGTGGGAGAGGTGTCACGGGAGGGAGAGGGAGGCGCCAGGGGCTGTGGTGCGGCTGCCCTCCCTCCCCCCACTATTTATAGGGGTCCTGGGGGGGCGCTGGCCCCCTGGAGATCCCATCTGAGGGGGGCGGCGGCGGCCAAGGGGGTGGCTTGCCCCCCATGCCAAGTGGGGCGCCCCCACCCCCAGGGTTTCCAACCCTAGGCGCAGGGGAGGCCCAAGGGGGGCGCACCAGCCCACCAGTGGCTGGTTCCCCTCCCCACTTCAGCCCATGGGGCCCTCCGGGATAGGTGGCCCCACCCGGTGGACCCCCGGGACCCTTCCGGTAGTCCCGGTACAATACCGATAACCCCCGAAACTTTCCCGGTGGCCGAAACTAGACTTCCTATATATAATTCTTCACCTCCGGACCATTCCGGAACTCCTCGTGACGTCCGGGATCTTATCCGGGACTCCGAACAACTTTCGGGTTTCCGCATACTAATATCTCTACAACCCTAGCGTCACCGAACCTTAAGTGTGTAGACCCTACGGGTTCGGGAGACATGCAGACATGACCGAGACGACTCTCCGGTCAATAACCAACAGCGGGATCTGGATACCCATGTTGGCTCCCACATTTTCCACGATGATCTCATCGGATGAACCACGATGTCGAGGATTCAATCAATCCCGTATACAATTCCCTTTGTCAATCGGTACGTTACTTGCCCGAGATTCGACCGTCGGTATCCCAATACCTCGTTCAATCTCGTTACCGGCAAGTCACTTTACTCGTACCATAATGCATGATCCTGTGACCAGACACTTGGTCACATTGAGCTCATTATGATGATGCATTACCGAGTGGGCCCAGAGATACCTCTCCGTCATACGGAGTGACAAATCCCAGTCTCGATCCGTGCCAACCCAACAGACACTTTCGGAGATACCCGTAGTGCACCTTTATAGCCACCGAGTTACGTTGTGACGTTTGGCACACCCAAAGCACTCCTACGGTATCCGGGAGTTGCACAATCTCATGGTCTAAGGAAATGATACTTGACAATTGGAAAAGCTCTAGCAAACGAACTACACGATCTTTGTGCTATGCTTAGGATTGGTTCTTGTCCATCACATCATTCTCCTAATGATGTGATCCCGTTATCAATGACATCCAATGTCCATAGTCAGGAAACCATGACTATCTGTTGATCAACGAGCTAGTCAACTAGAGGCTCACTAGGGACATGTTGTGGTCTATGTATTCACACATGTATTACGATTTTCGGATAACACAATTATAGCATGAACAATAGACAATTATCATGAACAAGGAAATATAATAATAACCATTTTATTATTGCCTCTAGGGCATATTTCCAACATTCTTGACTTGAGTGGTGGTCTTGTTCACATTCTGTTGCCAATTTGGCTTGTATTCCACCTGAGTCTGCTGCCAGGTACGAGCCTTTTGCACTAGTTGCCCATCCTTCTTTGGCTCAAACTTACGCTTGTTGTCGTTGTTAACACACCTATTATCTGATATAAGCTTGTGCTCCCGTTCAGCAATGAAAGCCTTCTTCACCAGAGTTTGGAAATCTGGGAAATCAAGCATATTGAGAGTACACCGGAGTTGCAGATTTAAGCCGCCAAGAAATCTGTCAATCTTCCTTTCTTCGGTGGCCATGTCATAAAGAGAGTAACAGGCCAGATGATTGAATTTTTGCAAATATTCACCCACATACTGATTTCCTTGGACGAGTGCGAGCAATTCACGCTGCTTAGTCTTCATAACTCCAGTAGGGATATGATATTTCCGGAACTGATCCTTAAACTTTTCCCAGGTGATTTCTTCATCAACAGGCCACATGGCTTTTTCATTTTCCCACCATATGGCGGCTGCGCCTTCAAGGTA
The DNA here is from genome assembly GCF_018294505.1 of Triticum aestivum. Lineage (NCBI taxonomy): Eukaryota > Viridiplantae > Streptophyta > Magnoliopsida > Poales > Poaceae > Triticum > Triticum aestivum. The sequence goes on from NC_057802.1 coordinate 550,324,109, forward strand.
ATGAGGTGCAAATGGAACTTTATCATTTTCTTCAGTACGTGCAATCTCAAGCTTTTCTCAATGGTACGCAACTAATCGTCTGCATCCAATGGGTCAAAAATCTGACTGAAACTGGGTGGCTTGGTCCTTTGGAAATCTGACAGCTTTGAGTGAACCGTTCTGATTTCCATTCTGTCCAACCATAGCTTGCACACTTCTTAATATTTCGATCAGATCATTGTTTCTTCTTTCCTCAAACATACGCAGAATTTGCTCGGTGGAGGGCAGATTTGGCGGTGGAGGCGGTGGCGGAACGTACGGCTCGGGAGAATGTCCTGCCTGTCGTGCGGAACGACGAACAGGAGTTCCCTCACAAACGTTGCTCCTGCTGCCTCCCCGCATCATCCTATTGTGGATTTTTCCCAAGACAATGCAATCGAGATGAGAAACATCCAAGAAATAAATTTGGGGAAAAGGCAGCAACAAATCCCGGAAGAAAACAAAAGAGCGAAGAAAATACGGCGAATAAAGTCCCAACATAATTATACTTAGACTCATACATAAAAGATAAACAACATGCCAGGTTCAACTACTCTCATACATGCAACGAAACATCATGACTCGTACGACTACACCCGTACATCATCCGGACGACTGCAAATACTCAAAGATACTACTGCTCTGCTGGTGCTGCGGTGTCCTCCCCTGAAGCGGTCTCGGATCCTGAACTGACGAGGTTAACGGAAACCTCCGGGTTAAAGGTAACACGATGGCGCTGCCTTGAGGGCTCTCCCTCAGGGGCAGGGGTAGGATGAAGCATCGGGGCTACAGGAGTAGCGAGAAGTGAAACCCACTCGGTAGGAGTAATGAGAGGATTCACGGCCGAGACGCCCGTGCTATTCGGAGGAGTAACCGGCGAAATAGGGGAACTAGAACTGGCTGGAATATATGGAGTAAATCCCAGAGAGGATGGAGTAGTGGCAGATCTAGTAGTGACTAAAGCAGCAGCTAAAGCAGTACGGGCACGAGTCAGCTCTCGAACCAGCTCGTGGATCATAAGGTAGCTAGCAGTGACATAACGAGCAAGGTGGCTAGCAACACTATCAGACTCCGGATCAATGATAGGGAAACGGACACGACCATTGTCGTGCAGAGAAGTGTAGTAATAGAAACCTGGGTGGTTTTGCATTCGGACCTCGTTGTAGCGAAGCTCGACAAGGACCTCGAATGCAGCAAACTGGACAGCCTGAGAAGCGGTGGAGGCGTAACCGCTCCGAGAAGCACGAGTGTAAGAGCTGGAATCGGAACTAGTGCGCAGAGTGACCACTGCATGATACTCATACACTGAATCAGCTAGACGCTCCCGGTACACACGATAGACTGGTTTGTCTCCGAGAGGGTACATCCGACGCCACACGTTGCGAAGGAGGTGCGGTGACGTGTACGGCATCAGCTGCAACTTGCACGGATACGGCACCAGAGCCATCTACACTCACAACCATTAGCAGGTTAGCATAAGAATATAAACCAAATGCATGCAATGCAACAACCAGCTACAAATGCTACCGGTACTCAACTTAAACTCTTATCTAACGTCCAGTTAACACGTCGTAGTCTAGCGTGGCCTACAGTCAGCGCGACTCTTATACCAAGCGTTGTGGCACCCCGGCTCAGAGCGACCGGTTTACCATGCATTGCCAGCCCAGAGACCATGTCTTCTGGCAACACACAACATCTTGGTACAGAAAGCAACCGCTTTATTGATGCTAGTGGATCAGAGTTTATATTACAACAGAAGTCGAGGCCAAGCAGCACGCCCGGTGCGGCTGAACAATATGTACATTATTTAGTGAACATAAAGGGGCCTCGATCATAACAACTAACCGACAGCGGAACAACGTCGTAGCGGAAACTCCATATCACAGGGACACCGATGTGGAGACGATCTAGACTCGAGCAGCACTCCTTTCCAACGAGACTTTCCTGAAATCTGGCCTGACACGCCAGGTCAGTACATTGAATGTACTTGCAAGCTCACAACAGGCATAATCATAACGGCAAACAATATCATGATAATTAACCAATTAATAATAATGCAACACTACATGTCCAACATGTTGTGATCATGCTCGAACGTCCCTTGGGACGGACTTACCAACCGTGATCATTCTCGGATCACAAACAAACCACCATCGTGGTCTTGACAAGAGTGACTCGTGATCCTTATGGCGATCACAACCACGACCAATATTTGGTCCCGAACATCTTGATGGCCTTTCAACCATCAACAACAGTGCAAAGTTCATAACTTGGTGTGGAAATATTATTAAACGTTGACTCATGGTGGGACCTACTACGAGGTGTCCGTGACCGTGGACTCGGCTATCGATAGATTATACACTCTGCAGAGGTAGCACACTGTACCCACACCACGGAACCCATGGCCTCGCACTCCCATTCGGGTGGACCAACGGCATTCCGACGAAACCCTTCCATTGCCATGACACTCTCCCGGCCACTCCGACCCAATCCCCAACGGGCTAGTCCTGGGTGGCCCCGTGTCTAACAAAGACACAACGACCACCGTCGTGGCCAAAACGATCCCACTCGGGGACCCGGTACCATAATCTCAACAACGGGCACACAAGGTTATGCCTGCTTACCGGGCCAGGGTAAGCATGCCATAACCTTCCCTAGTTGGAGGCACCGACCAGAGGCAATGTCAATGGACCGAATCAAGGCCTTCCCACAAAGGCAAATGTGGTTGCACTGGGAAAAACTCGATTCAGCGGCACCATGACCCAGTCAACAATATATTCAAGTTGAGTTATATTCAGGTTCAACTTAAAACGAAAATGACCGGTGTCATAGCATGCCATGAAATGCAAAACTATATGTGCATCACATATAAAAGAACATGACTGATGTCAACCATATTCACACTTAGCATAAACATCAACAGCTTATATTACTTTCCTGGTCAGGGTAGCTCACACTTTAACCAAAATATTTTGCAGCAAGTTTTATTATTTTCTCATGCAAGAAAGTAACTTCGATTAATTTCTTACATGCATAGCAAGGATGATACCACAAACAAATCCTAATTTCTTTACCAACCAAGTTAGGTTCAAACATTTTGTAAGTCAAGTAAAATGACTAAACAAGTACTTAACAGAATATTTTCTAGCAAATTTTACTATTTTATTTATGCAAGAAAATAACTTTACGTAATTACTAACATGCATAACAAAATTATTCTTATCATCACCACAAATAGATCTTAGCTTTGCTTTACCAACTAAGCTAGTTTCAACATTCTGTAAATCAAGCATATATAATAACCAACAAACACTTACCAGAATATAAATAACATAATGGTTATTTAAATGCATGGATTAATCATTTCATTCAAGTAAGAAAATCATAAATATTGAAATGTCACCATGAAAATGTTGCTCTGGCTTGCCTTAGTGCAGATGAGGTTCACAAGCCTTCTGGTGATCCTCAAGACAAGCCTCACCCTCTGAAAATAATTTTAAGCACAAAAAGAAAATATCAAGAACACTTCTGAAAATCACCAGAAATTCTAAACAACTCAGAAAAATCTCATCTTTGGTGAGCTGCTAGATTTCTTTGCAAAGAACAAAATGCAAAAAGAATCAATTCATTTGGACTTACGGTTGAAGAGTTATGGCTGTTTGAAGTGTTCTGTAAATTCAAATGAATTTGAATAAAAATAAACAAACGGGGGGGGGGTGACGTCGAAGGCGTAAAGCCCAGGGGCGCCACCACTCGTACCACTTCGCGCGCGTACAGAGTGGCTGACTAGCGGGCCCCGCTATTCAGGTGAGGAGGAGGGGGAGAAGGAAACAGAGGGAGTCGCGGCTTCGCCGGAGCTCTCGGCGGCGACGAGGGCTCCTTGGCCAAAACGAGAGGGAGGGATGGCGAGAGGGGACGGAGGCGCACCTGCCCGTACCCGTAGCATAGCTATGGGTGGTCGGACGGCGTCGGAATCGACCTCGCAAGCGGAGGAAGAACGCGGTGGTCGCCGGAGATGAGGAAGACGGCGAGCAGAGGCAACTCCAGGGGCTCCAGGGGGACGGGATGGCTTCACCAGAGAGAGGCGGAGGCCCTGGAAGGGTCGCCCTAGCCTGGGAGGGGCTGGAGCTACCGCAGCGACCAGAGGGGATCGCCGGCGAGCTCGAGCTCGAGGACGGCGGCCTTCCCGGCCGGGCTACGGTTTCCTACGCGCTTGTGGGTTGTGTGGGAGTGGTGGATGGTGCTCGAGGAGGCTGGGGGCAGCTCCATTTATAGGCGAGCGGAGAGGGGGGGGGGGGTTCGGGCTCCGCCGGTGGACACCTGTCCACGGCGCCCGGCGACGAGCGGCGTCAGTGAGAGCGGGAGAAGGCGACGCAGCTCACGCGGCAACTGTTGGCCAACGGGGACGAGCACAGGAACGAGGAGAAGGCGACGAGCACAGTGCGCACCGCACTGTTGGGTTGGCCAGACCGTGCCCGTGCTCGCTGCGGCGAATTCCGGCGTCGGTGAGCGCCAGAGGGGAGTTAATGGCGTTGAGACGAGGATGGTGGCGAGGTTTGGCACGCTCGGGCAGACGAGGGAAGCGAGCACGCGCGAACAGAGCGCTCGGCGGCACTCAGAGCGCGTCGAAACGCAGGCATGACACGGTGGACACGCGTGGTCACCGCGCGAACTCTTCCCTCAGGCCAGCCTACGTCCAAAAATCATGTCTGGCATGTTGTTCGTGGTGGTTTTGAAGTTTACCACGCTTTGGTTTGGATCCAGGTGCAGTAGAGGAGTTTTTACATGCCAAGTAAGTTTCCGGTCAGTAACTTTGAGCAGTTACTAAGGTCAAACGGCTGGGAGTTGGGGGCTGTGCTTTGGAGGTTAGCGATGATCTACTAAGGTGAAAATGCACAAGAAAACCCAGGCACAATGGAGCAAGGAAAATGGTAGTTGATGTAGAAACCACCATTTCTGTCCAGAACTGTAAATATTTTCTGTAGCAAAAATATTCCAAAAAGTGATGAAATATTTTTGCTCAGGAAGGTGCCCTAGGATTCAAAGAATATTTGTGAATTATCTCAGATTTTTCTGGGCCATAAAAATTGGGGTTGCTTTGGAGCATATTGAACCAGATAGGGTTTTTGAGAGAAAAATGAATATTTTTCATTTAAGAAAAATATTCCAGAAATTATTTTGGGGTGGATCAGAAGGGGAATGATGATTAGGAAGGGAAATGAAGCACTTGGGTGAAAGCCAAGGGTACCCAAGTGTTTAAGTCCATATGAAAAGATTCAAAAACTCCAAATTTCAAATTGACTCCAAATGAAAATCAAGCAAATGAGAGAGGGCAAAAACCAGACTGTCACACTCCGATGAAGGAGGGGTGATTACGTCGACGCACCTTCAACTCGCTTTAGTGCTTGTGGTTGCCGTTAACTGATCTATGAACAAGAATGTATTCTTTTGTTATTTATGTGTGTCTATGTACCGCTATGACGATGATGAATAGATCTAGAGTTTACAGCCGTGTGTGGCTAGCATCTTGAGTATTGAAACAGTACAAGAGCTAGTACTCTCTTTGTAGACAAATATAAGACGTTTTAGAAACTTAGGGAGTAGATCACTTTGCCGATTATTAAGGGCATCTATAGATGGATCCGTAAACCTCTCACAATCGTTTGACCGTGAAAGTCATCCAACGCCGACCTGTGTCGGTCCGCTGGACGGTCAGAACGCGATTTTTCCCGCAAACTAGAGACAAGCGTGGAGAGATTTGCAGGAGTCCGGACCGATCCCAAGCCCGCTTCTGACCATCCTGGCCCACCAAAAACCCCTCCTCCTCCCGCATGCGCTCCTGCTCGGCGCTTGCTGCCCGTATTCATGTCGCTGTACAGCGTGCAACTCACTATTGAACATGCCTCAGGGCGGACGCGACCTCTCACTGCCTTCGTCATTGAAGCGGGGCGCCGGCCGAGGCCGCCGCCCGCGACGCATCTACGTTGTCCGTGCCTGTTCAATGCCGAAGACGCGTGGCTGGACGGGACGGGACATATATCTACCTGAAGGGAATCGTAGCATAATTTTAAAATTTTCCTACGCTCACCAAGATGCATCTATGGAGTATACTAGCAACGATGGGAAAGGAGTGCATCTACATACCCTTGTAGATCACGAGCGGAAGCGTTCCAATGAACGTGGATGACGGAGTCGTACTCGCCGTGATCCAAATCACCGATGACCGAGTGCCGAACGGACGGCACCTCCGCGTTCAACACACGTACGGTGCAGCGACGTCTCCTCCTTCTTGATCCAGCAAGGGGGAAGGAGAGGTTGATGGAGATCCAGCAGCACGACAGCGTGGTGGTGGATGTAGCGGGTCTCGGCAGGGCTTCGCCGAGCTTCTGCGAGACGAAGAGGTGTAGCAAGGGAGGAGGGAGGCGCCCAAGGCTGTGTGTTGCTGCCCTCCCTCCCCCCTTTATATAGGCCCCCTGGGAGGGGGGGCGGCGGCCAAAGCCCATCTAGGGCAAGGGGCGGCGGCCAGGGGGGTGCCTTGCCCCCCAAGGCAAGTGGGAAACCCCCCACCCTAGGGTTTGCAACCCTAGGCGCAGTGGGGAAGGCCCATGGGGGGGCGCCCAGCCCACTAGGGGCTGGCTCCCTTCCCACTTCAGCCCACGGGGCCCTCCGGGATAGGTGGCCCCACCCGGTGGACCCCCGGGACCCTTCCGGTGGTCCCGGTACAATACCGGTAACCCCCGAAACTTTCCCGGTGATCGAAACTTGACTTCCTATATATAATTCTTCACCTACGGACCATTCCGGAGCTTCTCGTGACGTCCGGGATCTCATCCGGGACTCCGAACAACTTTCGGGTTTCCGCATACACATATCTCTACAACCCTAGCGTCACCGAACCTTAAGTGTGTAGACCCTACGGGTTCGGGAGACATGCAGACATGACCGAGACGCCTCTCCGGTCAATAACCAACAGCGGGATCTGGATACCCATGTTGGCTCCCACATGTTCCACGATGATCTCATCGGATGAACCACGGTGTCGAGGATTCAATCAATCCCGTATGCAATTCCTTTTGTCAATCGGTATGTTACTTGCCCGAGATTCGATCGTCGGTATCCCAATACCTTGTTCAATCTCGTTACCGGCAAGTCTCTTTACTCGTACCGCAATGCATGATCCCGTGACTAACGCCTTAGTCACATAGAGCTCATTATGATGATGCATTACCGAGTGGGCCCAGAGATACCTCTCCGTCACACGGAGTGACAAATCCCAATCTCGATCCGTGCCAACCCAACAGACACTTTCGGAGATACCCGTAGTGCACCTTTATAGTCACCCAGTTACGTTGTGACATTTGGCACACCCAAAGCACTCCTACGGTATCCGGGAGTTGCACGATCTCATGGTCTAAGGAAAAGATACTTGACATTGGAAAAGCTCTAGCAAACGAAACTACACGATCTTTTATGCTATGCTTAGGATTGGGTCTTGTCCATCACATCATTCTCCTAATGATGTGATCCCGTTATCAACGACATCCCATGTCCATAGTCAGGAAACCATGACTATCTGTTGATCAACGAGCTAGTCAACTAGAGGCTTACTAGGGACACGTTGTGATCTATGTATTCACACATGTATTACGATTTCCGGACAATACAATTATAGCATGAACAATAGACAATTACCATGAACAAAGAAATATAATAATAACCATTTATTATTGCCTCTAGGGCATATTTCCAACAGTCTCCCACTTGCACTAGAGTCAATAATCTAGTTACATTGTGATGAAACGAACACCCATTGCGTCCTGGTGTTGATCATGTTTTGCTCTAGGGAGAGGTTTAGTCAACGGATCTGCTACATTCAGGTCCGTATGTACTTTACAAATATCTATGTCTCCATTTTGAACACTTTCACGAATGGAGTTGAAGCGACGCTTGATATGCCTGGTCTTCCTGTGAAACCTGGGCTCCTTCCCAAGGGCAATAGCTCCAGTGTTGTCACAGAAGAGAGTCATCGGGCCCGACGCATTGGGAATCACCCCTAGGTCGGTAATGTACTCCTTCATCCAGACTGCTTCCTGTGCTGCCTCTGAGGTTGCCATGTACTCCGCTTCACATGTAGATCCCGCCACGACGCTTTGCTTGCAACTGCACCAGCTTACTGCTCCTCCATTCAAAATATACACGTATCCGGTTTGTGACTTCGAGTCATCCAGATCTGTGTCGAAGCTAGCGTCGACGTAACCCTTTACGACAAGCTCTTCGTCACCTCCATAAACGAGAAACATATCCTTAGTCCTCTTCAGGTACTTCAGGATATTCTTGACCGCTGTCCAGTGTTCCATGCCGGGATTACTTTGGTACCTTCCTACCAAACTTAGGGCAAGGTTTACATCAGGTCTGGTACACAGCATGGCATACATAATAGACCCTATGGCCGAGGCATAGGGGATGACACTCATCTTTTCTATATCTTCTGCCGTGGTCGGACATTGAGCTGTGCTCAATTGCACACCTTGCAATACAGGCAAGAACCCCTTCTTGGACTGATCCATATTGAACTTCTTCAATATCTTGTCAAGGTATGTACTCTGTGAAAGACCAATGAGGCGTCTTGATCTATCTCTATAGATCTTGATGCCTAATATATAAGCAGCTTCTCCAAGGTCCTTCATTGAAAAACACTTATTCAAATAGGCCTTTATACTTTCCAAGAATTCTATATCATTTCCCATCAATAGTATGTCATCCACATATAATATGAGAAATGCTACAGAGCTCCCACTCACTTTCTTGTAAACACAGGCTTCTCCATAAGTCTGTGTAAACCCAAACGCTTTGATCATCTCATCAAAGCGAATGTTCCAACTCCGAGATGCTTGCACCAGCCCATAGATTGAGCGCTGGAGCTTGCATACTTTGTTAGCATTCTTAGGATCAACAGAACCTTCCGGCTGCATCATATACAACTCTTCCTTAAGGAAGCCGTTAAGGAATGCCGTTTTGACGTCCATCTGCCATATCTCATAATCATAGTATGCGGCAATTGCTAACATGATTCGGACGGACTTCAGCTTCGCTACGGGTGAGAAAGTCTCATCGTAGTCAACCCCTTGAACTTGTCGATAACCCTTAGCGACAAGTCGAGCTTTGTAGATGGTCACATTACCATCTGCGTCCGTCTTCTTCTTAAAGATCCATTTATTTTCTATGGCTCGCCGATCATCGGGCAAGTCAGTCAAAGTCCATACTTCGTTATCGTACATGGATCCTATCTCGGATTTCATGGCTTCTAGCCATTTGTCGGAATCCGGCCCGCCATCGCTTCTTCATAGTTCGAAGGTTCACCGTTGTCTAACAACATGATTTCCAGGACAGGGTTGCCGTACCACTCTGGTGCGGAACGTGTCCTTGTGGACCTACGAAGTTCAGTAACTTGATCTGAAGCTTCATGATCATTATCATTAACTTCCTCCCTAGTCGGTGTAGGCACCACAGGAACATTTTCCCGCGCTGCGGTACTTTCCGGTTCGGAAGGGGTGACTATCACCTCATCAAGTTCCACTGTCCTCCCACTCAATTCTTTCGAGAGAAACTCCTTCTCTAGAAAGGACCCGTTCTTGGCAACGAAGATCTTGCCTTCGGATCTGAGGTAGAAGGTATACCCAATAGTTTCCTTAGGGTATCCTATGAAGACGCATTTTTCCGACTTGGGTTCGAGCTTTTAAGGTTGAAGTTTCTTGACATAAGCATCGCATCCCCAAACTTTTAGAAACGACAGCTTAGGTTTCTTCCCAAACCATAATTCATACGGTGTCGTCTCAACGGATTTAGACGGAGCCCTATTTAAAGTGAATGCGGCAGTCTCTAAAGCATAGCCCCAAAATGAGAGCGGTAAATCGGTAAGAGACATCATAGATCGCACCATATCCAATAGAGTGCGATTACGACGTTCGGACACACCGTTTCTCTGAGGTGTTCCAGGCGGCGTGAGTTGTGAAACTATTCCACATTTCCTTAAGTGTGTACCAAATTCGTGACTTAAATATTCTCCACCACGATCTGATCGTAAGAATTTTATTTTCCTGTCACGTTGATTCTCAACTTCACTCTGAAATTCCTTGAACTTTTCAAAGGTTTCAGACTTGTGTTTCATTAGGTAGATATACCCATATCTACTTAAATCATCAGTGAGAGTGAGAACATAACGATATCCTCCGCGAGCCTCAACACTCATTGGACCGCACACATCGGTATGTATGATTTCCAATAAGTTGGTTGCTCGCTCCATTGTTCCGGAGAACGGAGTCTTGGTCATCTTACCCATGAGGCATGGTTCGCACGTGTCAAATGATTCGTAATCAAGAGACTCCAAAAGTCCATCTGCATGGAGCTTCTTCATGCGCTTGACACCAATGTGACCAAGGCGGCAGTGCCACAAGTATGTGGGACTATCGTTATCAACTTTACATCTTTTGGTATTCACACTATGAACATGTGTAACATCACGTTCGAGATTCATCAAAAATAAACCATTGACCAGCGGGGCATGACCATAAAACATATCTCTCAAATAAATAGAACAACCATTATTCTCGGATTTAAATGAGTAGCCATCTCGAATTAAACGAGATCCAGATACAATGTTCATGCTCAAAGCTGGCACTAAATGACAATTATTGAGGTTTAAAACTAATCCCGTGGGTAGATGCAGAGGTAGCGTGCCGACGGCGATCACATCGACCTTGGAACCATTCCCGACGCGCATCGTCACCTCGTCCTTCGCCAGTCTCCGTTTATTCCGTAGTTCCTGTTTTGAGTTACAAATATGAGCAACCGCACCGGTATCAAATACCCAGGAGCTACTACGAGTACTGGTAAGGTACACATCAATTACATGTATATCGCATATACCTTTGGTGTTGCCGGCCTTCTTCTTGTCCGCTAAGTATTTGGGGCAGTTCCGCTTCCAGTGACCACTTCCCTTGCAATAAAAGCACTCAGTTTCGGGCTTGGGTCCATTCTTTGACTTCTTCCCAGTAACTGGTTTACCGGGCGCGGCAACTCCCTTGCCGTCCTTCTTGAAGTTCTTCTTACCCTTGCCCTTCTTGAACTTAGTGGTTTTATTCACCATCAACACTTGATGTTCTTTTCTGATTTCCACCTCCGCTGATTTCAGCATTGAATATACCTCAGGAATGGTCTTTTCCATCCCCTGCATATTGTAGTTCATCACAAAGCTCTTGAAGCTTGGTGGAAGCGACTGGAGGATTCTGTCAATGACCGCGTCATCCAGGAGATTAACTCCCAGCTGAGACAAGCGGTTGTGCAACCCAGACATTCTGAGTATGTGCTCACTAACAGAACTATTCTCCTCCATTTTACAACTGAAGAACTTGTCGGAGACATCATATCTCTCGACCCGGGCATGAGCTTGAAAAACCAGTTTCAGCTCCTCGAACATCTCATATGCTCCATGTTTCTCAAAACGCTTTTGGAGACCCGGTTCTAAGCTGTAAAGCATGCCGCACTGAACGAGGGAGTAATCATCAGCACGCTGCTGCCAAGCGTTCATAACGTCTTGGTTTTCTGGGATTGGTGCATCACCTAGCGGTGCTTCTAAGACATAATCTTTCTTGGCTACTATGAGGATGATCCTCAGGTTCCGGACCCAGTCCGTATAGTTGCTGCCATCATCTTTCAGCTTGGTTTTCTCTAGGAACGCGTTGAAATTGAGGACAACGTTGGCCATTAGATCTACAAGACATAGTGTAAAGATTTTAGACTAAGTTCATGATAATTAAGTTCATCTAATCAAATTATTTAATGAACTCCCACTCAGATAGACATCCCTCTAGTCATCTAAGTGAAACATGATCCGAGTTTAACTAGGCCGTGTCCGATCATCACGTGAGACGGACTAGTCAAGATCGGTGAACATCTCCATGTTGATCGTATCTTCTATACGACTCATGCTCGACCTTTCGGTCCTCCGTGTTCCGAGGCCATGTCTGTACATGCTAGGCTCGTCAAGTCAACCTAAGTGTATTGCGTGTGTTCCGAGGCCATGTCTGTACATGCTAGGCTCGTCAACACCCGTTGTATTCGAACGTTAGAATCTATCACACCCGATCATCACGTGGTGCTTCGAAACAACGAACCTTCGCAACGGTGCACAGTTAGGGTGAACACTTTATTGAAATTATTATAAGGGATCATCTTACTTACTACCGTCGTTCTTAGCAAATAAGATGCAAAAACATGATAAACATCACATGCAATCAAATAGTGACATGATATGGCCAATATCATTATGCTCCTTTGATCTCCATCTTCGGGGCACCATGATCTTCTTCGTCACCGGCATGACACCATGATCTCCATCATCATGATCTCCATCATTGTGTCTTCATGAAGTCGTCACGCCAACGATTACTTCTACTTCTATGGCTAACGCGTTTAGCAACAAAGTAAAGTAATTTACATGGCGTTATTCAATGACACGCAGGTCATGCAAAATAATAAAGACAACTCTTATGGCTCCTGCCGGTTGTCATACTCATCGACATGCAAGTCGTGATTCCTATTACAAGAATATGATCAATCTCATACATCACATATATCATTCATCACATCTTTTGGCCATATCACATCACATAGCACTTGCTGCAAAAACAAGTTAGACGTCCTCTAATTGTTGTTGCAAGTTTTTACGTGGTTTGTAGGTTTCTAGCAAGAACGTTTCTTACCTACGTATGACCACAACGTGATTTGCCAATTTCTATTTACCCTTCATAAGGACCCTTTTCATCGAATCCGTTCCGACTAAAGTAGGAGAGACAGACACCCGCTAGCCACCTTATGCATCTAGTGCATGTCAGTCGGTGGAACCTGTCTCACGTAAGCGTACGTGTAAGGTCGGTCCGGGCCGCTTCATCCTACAATGCCGCCGAAACAAGAAAAGACTAGTAGCGGCAAGAAGAATTGGCAAACTCAACGCCCACAACTGCTTTGTGTTCTACTCATGCATAGTAACTACGCATAGGCCTGGCTCATGATGCCACTGATGGGAATCGTAGCATAATTTTAAAATTTTCCTACGCTCACCAAGATGCATCTATGGAGTATACTAGCAACGAGGGGAAAGGAGTGCATCTACATACCCTTGTAGATCGCGAGCGGAAGCGTTCCAATGAACGTGGATGACGGAGTCGTACTCGCCGTGATCCAAATCACTGATGACCGAGTGCCGAACGGACGGCACCTCCGCGTTCAACATACGTACGGTGCAGCGACGTCTCCTCCTTCTTGATCCAGCAAGGGGGAAGGAGAGGTTGATGGAGATCCAGCAACACGACGGCGTGGTGGTGGATGTAGCGGGTCTCGGCAGGGCTTCGCCGAGCTTCTGCGAGACGGAGAGGTGTAGCAAGGGAGGAGGGAGGCGCCCAAGGCTGTGTGTTGCTGCCCTCCCTCCCCCCTTTATATAGGCCCCCTGGGAGGGGGGCGGCGGCCAAAGCCCATCTAGGGCAAGGGGCGGCGGCCGGGGGGTGCCTTGCCCCCCAAGGCAAGTGGGAAACCCCCCACCCTAGGGTTTGCAACCCTAGGCGCAGGGGGAAAGGCCCATGGGGGGGCGCCCAGCCCACTAGGGGCTGGCTCCCTTCCCACTTCAGCCCACGGGGCCCTCCGGGATAGGTGGCCCCACCCGGTGGACCCCCGGGACCCTTCCGGTGGTCCCGGTACAATACCGGTAACCCCCGAAACTTTCCCGGTGGCCGAAACTTGACTTCCTATATATAATTCTTCACCTCCGGACCATTCCGGAGCCTCTCGTGACGTCCGGGATCTCATCCGGGACTCCGAACAACTTTCGGGTTTCCGCATACACATATCTCTACAACCCTAGCGTCACCGAACCTTAAGTGTGTAGACCCTACGGGTTCGGGAGACATGCAGACATGACCGAGACGCCTCTCCGGTCAATAACCAACAGCGGGATCTGGATACCCATGTTGGCTCCCACATGTTCCACGATGATCTCATCGGATGAACCACGGTGTCGAGGATTCAATCAATCCCGTATGCAATTCCCTTTGTCAATCGGTATGTTACTTGCCCGAGATTCGATCGTCGGTATCCCAATACCTTGTTCAATCTCGTTACCGGCAAGTTTCTTTACTCGTACCGCAATGCATGATCCCGTGGCTAACGCCTTAGTCACATAGAGCTCATTTTGATGATGCATTACCGAGTGGGCCCAGAGATACCTCTCCGTCACACGGAGTGACAAATCCCAATCTCGATCCGTGCCAACCCAACAGACACTTTCGGAGATACCCGTAGTGCACCTTTATAGTCACCCAGTTACGTTGTGACATTTGGCACACCCAAAGCACTCCTACGGTATCCGGGAGTTTGCACGATCTCATGGTCTAAGGAAAAGATACTTGACATTGGAAAAGCTCTAGCAAACGAAACTACACGATCTTTTATGCTATGCTTAGGATTGGGTCTTGTCCATCACATCATTCTCCTAATGATGTGATCCCGTTATCAACGACATCCCATGTCCATAGTCAGGAAACCATGACTATCTGTTGATCAACGAGCTAGTCAACTAGAGGCTTACTAGGGACACGTTGTGATCTATGTATTCACACATGTATTACGATTTCCGGACAATACAATTATAGCATGAACAATAGACAATTACCATGAACAAAGAAATATAATAATAACCATTTATTATTGCCTCTAGGGCATATTTCCAACACTACCACGCCCGGTCAATGCCGTTGTCCGTCCGTCTGCCGCCATTAAACAGGCTCGCCGGCCGAGAAACCCACTCCAGCGCCACGCATTGACGCACCCGGACGCCTCGCCTCATCTGAATCCGCTATATAAAGGCGGCCACACCCGGCTAACTCCACACCACAACATAAGCCCCTCCACATCCTCCTTCCCTAGCACTGCATACACCATAACCGCCAATGGGAAAGCATTGTGGGAAAGTCTGTCGCCAAAGATGAAGCATGTGTTGGCCACCCTTGCTGCCGCCTGGCATAGCCGCTGTGCCAGGTGGATCGAGGCTGGCTTGCCGGCCAGCTCACCCATGGTCTTCGACGACGAGGACAACACCACGATGGAGACATGCTCCGACGACTCTGCCCCGGCTCTCGCACCTCCTATGCACGCTGGCTTCACAAAATGGAGCGGGCGTAGTTCAACGCCTTCATGGCGGAGGTGCAGCCTGCGTCGACGCTTTGTTGGCGTTCCAGCAGGCGCAGGAGGAACAGTGGTACAACTTGTTCCTCCTGGAGTAGCACCGGCCGCGACGAACCCAAATTTCTTGGCGGAGCAGCGTGCCATCTACGATGTTGTCCGCTCTCAAGCCGTCACTCGCCAGGAAGCGGCAGCCGAGGAGGCGCAGCTGCAGGCGATCACGAAAAAGAACATCGCTAGCTGCGCCTCCTACGCGCCGCCGACGAACCATCAACCGGCCCGATGGGATGACGATAGCCAAGGCGCCACCATTTCCCTCATGGACCTCACGTCGGCTGGCGACGGACTCCTCTGAGGATGAGTAGGTATGGTAGGCAGCGGGGCCTGGTGTCCCATGTGGGCCGGTCCGTCTCCCGTGTTCTACTCTTCCCCGCCGGAGACCGCATCTTCACTACATCGGTCTTATCGCCGGTGCTCTTGGAGAGGACGGAAGGAGGACTTGGACATTGGCGGCCGCCGTCGTATGATAGGTTTAGGGGCGGGTCTTTTTTTCTTCTAAATGTTCGGAATGTAGTTAAAAAAATCCGCCTTTTTTTACGAAATCCGTTATGTTTGTACGAAATCCGGCCGTGATTGCACAAATTTCATCCGGTTTGTTGAAAAAGAATTTGAAATGTATACGGCTAGTGTCGGATGTCGACCTCCCGCATTTATGCCCGCAGACTGGTCCCGCTGTCCGCGAACGGATGCGGGAGAAAATTAATTGAAGATGCGCCAAGAAAAACAAAGGAAACGATCCAGCAAGAAAATCCATGTAACTTATCTATTACTATGGACACAATAACACGCAGAGTCAACTAGTATCATATCATCACAAGCATATTTCTTTCTTGATGCTAACACACGCACAAATCAAAACAGGAGAGGTCGCACCCCCGCGATAACGATTTGATGCCCCTGGCCAAATATCATCACAAGCATAGCATATTGCTGGAAGGAAGAAATCGGGGTGGGCTGGGTTGGGTTCCGCGGGGAACAATCTGGAGACACGGCGCACGTGAACGGCCAGGCACATCATGTGCGTGCGGTGCGGTGCGGGACGGCTTCCAGCTCCATTGCCGCTAGAAAAAAAATAATTATTTTTCGATTTGAGTACCACTGGTGCTGGACACCGATCGCCAACGCCAAGCAACCGCGCCAACGTCGCCACCACTACTGGCCTACCGCCAACGTTTCGCGCCTAGGGTAGCCAGCAGGAAGGCGGTGCGCAATAAATAAATTTATTATACGAACGGGCCCCCTTTCGCAAAAATAAAAAATAAAAAATGGAGGCAGAGAAAAATAATGCGATGGGGGCGAGAGACGTGGTCCACCTGCCCAGCCGGGCGCCAACTCAGGCGGGAGCGGTTGGTATATCAGTGGTGGCCGAGGCGGTCAGCACCGCTCGCATCGCATTGCCGCGCCTTCCCTTCATTCCCACCCGCCTACTTCACGCGCACCAACCACCCCCTCCGCTGCTTCAGTTCGTCCGCTCCATCCATCCCGTTTCTATTCCGAGTGGACGCCAGGCGCATAGGTATATTTGGCTGTAGAGAGCCTGATTTAGAAGATAGGAGGAGCACATCTTTGAGAGGGAGGAGCATGCCGACGGGAACCATGAGGAGGATGTTCGTCGAGTCGTCCTCGTCCTCCTCCGGGAGCGGCAGGGAGGCGGAGCCGGCGGTGGTGCTGTGCGCGCCCCGGCCCCGCAGGGTCCACGCCCAGCCCTGCAGCGCCGACCTCATCCTCGGCCCCCCGCCCTTCCTGCTCAACGCCTCCTCCGGCAGCATAAAGGTACCGTCCGTCCTCCCGATTCCCAACCACTTCTTGGAAGAAAATTTCCATGCTCTTTTGTTTCTTGGCAGAGATCTGCTCTCGAATTTTTGTCTTACAAGAATCTCTTTCTTATTGCAGCAGAGACAAGGGAAGAGCAAAACGCGGGAGGAGGAGGGGGAGGGGGGCTGGGCGCTGTTCGGCGGCTCGCCGCCGGCGCGCGCGGACAACCCGCTCGTCCACGACCCCCACTTCCTGCTCAACCAGCGCCACCACGCCGCCGCGGAATTCAACCTCGCGGCGGTTTTTGACCACCACCTCCACCACCACAGCCGCAACCACCACCACGCCCCAACCACATATAGCAATAGCGGCAATAGCCACAGTTTTGCCCCGTCGTACACGCACGCCGCGCCGGCGGTGAGGATCCAGGGGTTCGACGTCGCCGCCTGCCGGGGCTCCCACGCCAGCAACGGCGGAGGCCGCGTGCTCTCCGCCCGCGCATGAGCCTGAGCCCTGCGGAATTGCATCATGTTGGTTATGCAGCTGTACCATGTAATGGAATTGCATCAAGTTGATTCAATAATTTCTCCTGAGTTTTGCACCCTTGTTTCAGATCAGAAACTCCTTCATGTTGCCTTTGGTGTGTGTGTGTTGTGGGGAACCTCCTCAGATGCAAGGGAAACCTTTTGTTTTGCTTGTTGTTGCCAAGGTTTCGGGCGATGGATTCGAGCAAACAGGCAGCAATCAGGGCGGGGAGGTGCGGTCCTGCCGGCGGTGGTTGCGAGTAGTAGTACAGTGAGATGAGATGGGATGAAATCCCATGATTCCATCTCGTCCTTGGCCTGGTCCCGGGCACGGCCAGGGTGAGCTGTTGGTTGGTTCGACCCCGATTTTCCCCGGGCAGGCAGATGCACATGCGAGATGCGACTTTTGGACGCGAGCTGCCGCTGCCCCGTTGCTTCCCCGGACGGCAAAGGGTGGGAAACGCCGTAGCAAGTAGACAGAGAGGCCGCGTCATTGACCGCCTCCCTCTCGCCCACCTCTCAAGTGGGGGCATCGTGGCGTGGCGGCCTCTTTCCTCGCGTCGTTCCCATCCATCGTCCATCCGTTCGTTCCACGGGCGCGGACCGCGACCCGTTCGTTCGCTCGCCCGTCTCGCACGCAACCACGTAGCCGCCTTGGTCCACTTGGCCTCTGCCGTCCGCGTCGTCCCTCACACGCACCGCACCCCCCCTTTTTTTTCTACTCCCTCCCGAATAATTCACCCATCATGGGGCCCTCACCTCACGTTGCAAAAATGGGAACCGGCTGCTCCGCCTACGTGCGCGCGTACGACCGGACCGGCGCGCGGCCGTCGCTGTCGCCGTATCGCGCTCGCATTCGCCGACTGTTCGTGTCGTGTGATCCGAGGGATGGGCCAGCGGCCGGCCGCGAAGTTTCCCAGAAACTTATCAGACTCCCGTGCCGAGGCAAGCAAAGGCAAAGGCAAAGGCCCGGGGCGACGTCGACACTTTATATTAGACTCGGCAGCTGATTGACAGCCGAGTCGTCTCGTAGTCTCGTAGTGGTAGCGGGACACCACCACCGGACGAAGGAAGCCTTGTTGTGTACTGTCACTTGCGGTGGTGGTGAGTGGTGGTTTTGGCGTGCCGTCAAGGGGCGCCTGCTCCTTTGTTCCGCTCTGCTTGGATGGAACCCCGGCATCGGGCTCGACTCTCTCCTCCGGTTTTGTTGTTTCCGGGGCCGTTTGGTTCCTTGTGAACACTCACTGCTTCGTGTTTCTGGTGGTGGTAGAGCACACTCGGACGCTGACGGATGGAGCTCGTTTGTGGCGCCTCCGGGGTTCCCACCCGTCTTCGACAACCGGAGCTCACTCGGGTCACTCGTTTACCTCTGTAAGCGTGTGTTTGGCAGCAAGGTATCTTGGGGTTCTTCCGGGAGTCACGAGGTAATTCGATAAGATTTCTGCTGCGCTCGTTAAAGGATGCTGGGAAATTTGGCAAGGAACGCTAGATCCCGGGATGAACGGGATTCCAATATTATTCTTTTAAAGAAAGTCAGCTCGTTTGTGGGATCGGTTCTCCTCGTTTGCGGTAAGCTCATGTAAGAGCATCTACAGCGGGACTTAACAAATCCGGCCTCCTATTCGTCCGCATCCGGACGAGCCCTTCATATCTTGTACTCGGCCGCTGACGGATGGACCTCATTTGTGGCGTCTGCGAAGATCCCGTCCGTCCTGCACAACCGGAGCTCGCTCGGGTGTCACACTCATCTACCCATAAGCGTGGGTTTGGCAGCAAGGTATCTTGGTTTTTTATTTTTCAGGAGTCATGAAGTAATCCGATGAGATTTCTGCCCTCGGTAAAGACCCCGGGAAATTTGGTTAGGAGTGGGCTAGATCCCGGGACGAACGGGATTCCGATATTATTTTAGAGAAAGCCAGCTCATTTGTGGGACCGGTTCTCCTCGTCTCCGGTGATCTCATGTAAGAGCATCTCTAGTCGGACTTCACAAATCCGGTTCTTATACGTCCGCATCCGAACGAGCTCTTCATATCTCGTACTCGGCCGCTGACGGATGGACCTCATTTGTGGCGTCTGTGAAGTTCCCGTCTGTCCTGCACAACCGGAGCTCACTCGGGTGTCACACTCATCTACCCATAAGCGTTTGTTTGGCAGCAAGGTATCTTGTTTTTTTTATTTTCGAGGAGTCACGAAGTAATCCGATGAGATTTTTTGCGCTCGGCAAAGACCCGGGAAATTTGGTTAGGAGTGGGCTAGATTCCGGGACGAACGGGATTCCGGTATTCTTTCAGAGAAAGTCAGCTTGTTTGTGGGACCGGTTCTCCTCGTCTCCGGTGATCTCATGTAAGAGAATCTCTAGTCGGACTTGACAAATCTGGTTCTTATACGTCCGCATCCGAACGAGCTCTTCATATCTCGTACTCGGCCGCTGACAGATGGAGCTCATTTGTGGCGTCTGCGAAGTTCCCGTCCGTCCTGCACAACCGGAGCTCGCTCGGGTGTCACACTCATCTACCCATAAGCGTGTGTTTGGCGGCAAGGTATCTTGGTTTTTTTATTTTCCAGGAGTCACGAAGTCATCCGATGAGATTTCTGCCCTCGGTAAAGACCCCGGGAAATTTGGTTAGGAGTGGGCTAGATCCCGGGACGAACGGGATTCCGGTATTATTTTAGAGAAAGTCAGCTCATTTGTGGGACCGGTTCTCCTCGTCTCCGGTGATCTCATGTAAGAGCATCTCTAGTCAGACTTCACAAATCCGGTTCTTATGCGTCCGCATCCGAACGAGCTCTTCATATCTCGTACCTGGCCGCTGACGGATAGACCTCATTTGTGGTATCTGCGAAGTTCCCGTCCGTCTTGCACAACTGGAGAACACTCGGGTGTCACACTCATCTACACATAAGCGTGTGTTTGGCAGCAAGGTATCTTGTTTTATTTTTATTTTCGAGGAGTCACAAAGTAATCCGATGAGATTTTTGCGCTCGGCAAAGACCCGGGAAATTTGGTTAGGAGTGGGCTAGATTCCGGGACGAACGGGATTCCGGTATTCTTTTAGAGAAAGTCAGCTTGTTTGTGGGACCGGTTCTCCTCGTCTCCGGTGATCTCATGTAAGAGAATCTCTAGTCGGACTTGACAAATCTGGTTCTTATACGTCCGCATCCGAACGAGCTCTTCATATCTCGTACTCGGCCGCTGACAGATGGAGCTCATTTGTGGCGTCTGCGAAGTTCCCGTCCGTCCTGCACAACCGGAGCTCGCTCGGGTGTCACACTCATCGACCCATAAGCGTGTGTTTGGCGGCAAGGTATCTTGGTTTTTTATTTTCCAGGAGTCACGAAGTAATCCGATGAGATTTCTGCCCTCGGTAAAGACCCCGGGAAATTTGGTTAGGAGTGGGCTAGATCCCGGGACGAACGGGATTCCGGTATTATTTTAGAGAAAGTCAGCTCATTTATGGGACCGGTTCTCCTCGTCTCCGGTGATCTCATGTAAGAGCATCTCTAGTCAGACTTCACAAATCCGGTTCTTATGCGTTTGCATCCGAACGAGCTCTTCATATCTCGTACCTGGCCACTGACGGATGGACCTCATTTGTGGCGTCTGCGAAGTTCCCGTCCGTCTTGCACAACTGGAGAACACTCGGGTGTCACACTCATCTACACATAAGCGTGTGTTTGGCAGCAAGGTATCTTGGTTTTTTATTTTCCAGGAGTCATGAAGTAATCCGATGAGATTTCTGCCCTCGGTAAAGACCCTGGGAAATTTGGTTAGGAGTGGGCTAGATCCCGGGACGAACGGGATTCCGGTATTATTTTAGAGAAAGTCAGCTCGTTTGTGGGACCGATTCTCCTCGTCTCCGGTGATCTCATGTAAGAGCATCTCTAGTCGGATTTCACAAATCCGGTTCTTGTGCGTCCGCATCCGAACGAGCTCTTCATATCTCGGACTCGGCCGCTGACGGATGGACCTCATTTGTGGCGTCTGCGAAGTTCCCATCCGTCCTGCACAACCGGAGCTCACTGGGGTGTCACACTCATCTACCCATAAGCTTGTGTTTGGCGGCAAGGTATCTTGGTTTTTATTTTCCACGAGTCACGAAGTAATCCGATGAGATTTCTGCGCTCGGTAAAGACCCCGGGAAATTTGGTTAGGAGTGCTAGATCCCGGGACGAACGGGATTCCGATATTATTTTAGAGAAAGTCAGCTCCTTTGTGGGATCGGTTCTCCTCATCTGCGGTGAGCTCATGTAAGAGTATCTACAGCGGGACTTAACAAATCCGGCCTCCTATACGTCCGCATCCAGACTACGGACAGGCCCATCATATCTCGTACTCAGCCACTGACGGATGGAGCTCATTTGTGGCGTCTGCGAAGTTCCCGTCCGTCCTGCACAACCGGAGCTCACTCGGGTGTCACACTCATCTACCCATAAGCATGGGTTTGGCAGCAAGGTATCTTGGGTTTTTCTTCCAGCAGTCACGAGGTAATCTGATGAGATTTCTGCACTCACTAAAGGATCCAGAAAATTTGGTTCAGAATGCTAGATCCCGGGAGGAACGGGATTCTTTTTTTTTAGATCATCAGGAGGGCTCAGCCCCCAGTTCCATTTAACCAATGAAACCAGAAGCTCTTGTTACATCACGCTCTATCACTAGCATGTCCAGGGGAAAAAGGGAAACAACAACAACAGAACAGGAAAGCGTAAAGTTGCCGATCACCAGGCTTTAGTGATATGGTTCCAAGAGGTGGGGGAGAACCTTTGTGGGTTTGGTTCTCCTCCGCCTCGATGATCTTATGCCCAGGGGTGGGGGAGAGCATTGGGTAGTAGTGGCCGACTTTTTCTTTTCTTTCAAGGACACACTGTGGAGAGATGTATTGGCATCGCGCAAGAAGAACCAAGTGGTTGATACAACGCCTTTGAGATCACCGCGTTAACACAACTTACCTTGTTCACCCTCAAGCAATGAATAGAAAGGGTACATAGAGCTCAAGCACGGTGTCATGATCAATACCATAAAACCAAGGAAGCACAACTACAACTTCAGTTCCGACTAGATCAACATACCATTCCCACTATGCGCCTAGAAATCGATGAGTGAACAACAAAAACCACCAAGACCCGAACAAAACGTATTCCAAGAGGCATTCACGACAATATATATTGCACCCAAAACATGCTCAAACAATAACCATCATCGAAACGAGACACTACCCCAAGCCTCACCATAGAGACTGATGAGGCCGCCACCTTCAGCTTCCACTATAGTAGAAGCACACTCGCTAACAGATGGAGTTCATTTGTGGTGCCTGCAGAATTCTCGTCGGTCCTGCACAACCTTTGCTCACTCGGGACACTCATCTGCCTATAAGTGTGAGTTTGGCAACAAGGTACCTTAGATTTTTTTATTCAGGAATCGCATGGAGATAAGATTTCTACGGTCGGTAGGAGCATCTAGTACCGAACCCGTCAAAATAGCCGGGTTATGAAATTGTCATACAACCGGACACCCTATACCCAACCCAAATGTTCGAACTGTCTAGCACCTCTAATTCCCAGCCCACATATGAACTGTCTCGTCCGCATCGTCGCCACTGGAACCCCGCCGCCATCCCCAACCCATTGCACTGCCATCAGAGGCCCCAATCCACGACACCGTCATTTGTGCCACCACCAAACGCCGCCCTGTACATCCAGCTCCTCTGGACATACACCTCGCCCTCTGTATGTTTGATGAAATGTCTAAGCAATTTTTTAATTCTTTTGCTCGGTGGTAGGCAAATGATGAATTCGCCGGATGATGACTATGGGAACAAGGACCTCGAAGAATTCATATACAGAGAGTTAGTTGATTCGTCGGATTTGAATGATGAAGATACTGAAATGATGACAATGTGCATCCAAGAAGAAATGGAGAAGCAAGAGGAGCATGTTCTAAACTTCAAGGGTTCAATAAACGATGGGAGAGTTGTTCCCCGGGATAGGATCGCTGGCGCACGACTTCTCTACAAGGACTACTTCACAGTGGACCTAACGTACCATGATGTTTTTTTGACTTCGCTACCGCATGAGCGGAAAGTTGTTCTCGCGCTTAGTGAATGTCCTAGAGGAGACTAATGACTACTTCAAGCCCAGAAAGGACTGTTGCAAACAACTTTCCTTCTCTCCTTTGGGGAAATGCATGGCTGCTCTCGGGATAGTTACTTATGGTAAAGCCGTAAATGCCATTGATGTTGAAATCTTGATGGGAAAGATCACATGCCTTGGGACTACGGTGAAATTTGCCCGCAACATGATGAAGGTGTTTGGACCGGAGCAGCTGAGAGAGAAAATTGTTGGGGACACCAATTTTTTTGGCAATTGAAGCATCAAGAGGTGTCGCATGTATCTTCGGTTTAGTTGATTGCATACATTGCCAATGAAAAACTGGTCCAAAAGGTCTGCGCACGCATTACCAAAGTAACACCAAAAAGGCCACCATCATAATTGACGAAGTGGCATCAAAGGACTTGTGGATTTGTCATGCTTTTTCTAACAGGCGTGGTTCTTATAATGACATCGATATGCTCTAGCGATCTCCTTTGTTCAAGAGACTTTATGATGGGGATGCTCCGGCGTGCAACTACACCGTCAACGGGCACAACTTTAAAATTGGATACTATCATCTCTACTCCTAATGGAGCAGTTGGGTGGATTGCGTCCAGGGTTTATTTCATCCCACTACTTTCATCCGGTTTATTTTCGATCGGTTATTTTTCGTCCTTCCCACCCCACCCACGCACGCACCCCCCCCCCAAAAATCACCCCGCACAAACACCTCTCCTTGCGATCGGCTAAATGTGGCTGCCCTCGTGCGATCCCGATCCCCTCGACTAAACACCCCGTTGAGCGCCGCCGAGGGGATCAGGAATGGCCCTGTCGTTCCCGATCTCTTCGTCCCCGTCCCCGTCGAGCGCCGCCGCCCTCTCCCCGACCCGGATCGACGCCCCATCTTCTGGCCTATCTCTTCCTGAAGTCGTCGTGTTGGTGGTCAGGGCCCGATCTGACCCCAGGGAGTTCGGGTTGAACTTTGAAACGCCCGACGCCGGGTCCTGGGTGCATGGTGGCGCCTTCTTCTTCAAGCTTCCCAGCATGTCGTACTCTCTATCCCTCGTCTCTTTCTCTCGGCGGTGTGTGTTGATCAAGGGCAGCAGTGTTGGACCCAGGGCAGCAGCGTCGGCGACCCATGTATCTTCTTCTCCCGATCCTTCTCCCTCTCTCTAATCTGCAACGACACATGATGTCGATGACATCAGTTCATAATGGAATTGTCAGAAATCCACAATTGCGATAAAACTTGGCACATTGTGATAATTTGATGTTTGAGTTTGAATGAAACAAGTTAAGTCGTCATGTGTATTGGCTTTATGGTGGGTGATGCGGGTTCCAGGCTACAACTAATATAGAGCATTACTTATCAGGTTCATTGGAGATCGGAGTTGTCCCTTCACTCTTGATCAACAACCAGATATTGGCAAGCTGGAGTTATCCATGGATGCATGGAAAAGATTATTCATTGTTGTGATATCCATATATGTAGGATTAAATTCATCGGAATTATGAGCTATGTCACACTTTGCAGAGTACAGAGCACCACTAGGGAAAACCTTATACACAGAATCTTACCAGCAGATCGGGTTTAAAATAAGATGCTACTACTACTTAGTAGTAGCGCGTGTAAAAAAACGGCGCGACTGCTACCCACGTAGCAATAGCGCGTGAGCGAAAAACGGCGCTACTACTACAAATGCCACAACGTTGCCGCCAGAGTAGGTTTAGTAGTAGCGCTTGTTTTCTAAGAGCTTTACCGCTATTGAACTTAGCAGCAACGCTTTTCGCCCACCCTCGCTGCTGCTAAGTTTAGTCCACTCGTTGCAACTATTTAGTCCCACCTCGCTCCGCGAACAGGGTGTGTTTACTTACCTCTAAGCATGTGTTTACTTACCTCTAAGTGTGTGTTTGGCAGCAAGGTATCTTGGGGTTCTTCTTCCGGGAGTCACGAGGTAATCCGATAAGATTTCTGCGCTTGGTAAAGGATCCAGAAATTTTAGTCCACTCGTTGCAACTAATTTAGTCCTACCTCGCTCCGCGAATAGGGTGTGTTTACTTACCTCTAAGCATGTGTTTACTTACCTCTAAGTGTGTTGGGGATATAACTACTATTGTAACCCGCCCAGGAGGGGCCGGGTTACGCTATGGCAATTCATCATATGAAGCCCAATATCAAGCTTGAAGATGGCGGTTCAATAAAGGACCTAAAGCCCGTAGGCGACTTAAGGCCCGTAGTGATAAACCGCCGTAATGGCATGACTTGTGTTGTAAGGCAAGATTAACTAGTCACCGAGCCGGACACTGTTTATGAGCCGGCCGGGACTCTGTAGGCCGCGGGGCGTCAACCCGTGTATATAAGGGGACGACCCGCCGGCGGCTTAGGGCAAGTAACATCAAATCGGTAGCCAGGCATAGCGGATTCGCTCCTTGGTCATTGAAACCCTAGTAATTCCACCTCAACTGGAGTAGGCTTTTACCTTCACAGTAAGGGGCCGAACCAGTATAACCCTCGTGTCCTTTGTCCCGCTTTAACCCCTTTAAGCTTCCTAGTTGCGATGGCTCCACGACTAAGTCATTTCACGAGGACATCTGCCATGACTATTCCATGACAGTTGGCGCCCACCGTGGGGCCGACGCACGGTGGATTTGAGTTCTTGAAGGGCAGCTTCGAAGGGCTCAAGGATACGCTGTGGGCCGGATGACCAAGAGTCGTCGCGGCAAGCTCTACATCGACGACGCAGGCTGGGGCCCCGACGCCGGCTCAATCAAGTACGAGTACCGGGTCCCCTTCGGCGGAATCCACATTTTCATTGGCAAGATCGGCGAGTCGGGCCCTGAGCCGGACATCTGCACCGACCTCGTCGAGACGGCTCAGCGTGCGAGACCCGCCGGACTCTGCCTGCCTTGAAGCGTGCTTTCGTGGGATGCATCCACGGAGGACTCTCTGAAGGATCTAGATCTGGCGATGAGACGGCCATCTGCTCTGATGGTGAATCGTCCACAGGTGAGACGGACTCGTTGTATCAACTTCAAGACGGCAGGCTCGGGGGTTGTTCCGATGGCGACAGTATTCCGGACCCTTTTGAGCCGCCAAGCCGGGTTGGAATCTTCATGGCCGGCACGCAACCTGTTCAAAACTCCGCCGCTGGGGCAGGAGGCCCTGTGCACTCGCCGGCTCAGGTGCTGATGGATCTCACGGATAAGATGACTGACCTGTTAACCGCCACGGTCGTCCCAGCGGATCAAGCTCAACATGATGCAGAAGTTGCACAGTTAAAGCTGGATATAGCGCAGGCCAAGGAAGATCTGGCAGCGGAAGGAATCAGGATGGCTGCAGAACGGGCAGCTCTGGACACCCAGACTCAGCTGATTCAGGCGTAGTCTTTCCGGCTCACAATGGATCAGAATGCATCCAATGAGGTCATGAGAAGGAGGCATCAGAAGGCTCAATCTCGGCTCCCTCCGGTTTATGATCCTCGAAACCTCTTCAACACGCCCGGTGCAGGGCCTAGTAACCCGCTAGAAATCACGGCACCCGGGGTTGGAACGCTGGTTCAGCCGCAAGTGATGGGGCCTCCCCGTGTGTTGAGGATATAACCATTAGAGTCACCCGCCCAGGAGGGGCCGGGTTACATCATAATGATCATCACGTGAAGCCCAGTACCAAGCTTGAGGACGGTGGGTCAGTAATGGGCTTAAGACCCGGAGATGGCTTAAGGCCCGTAGTGATAAACCGCCGTTATGGTGAAACTTGTAGTGTAAGGCAAGAATAGTTAAGAGTCCGAGCCGGACACTGTTATAAGCCGGCCGGGACTCTGAGAGCCGCTGGGCGTCAACCTCTCTATATAAAGGGACGACCCGGCGGCGGTTCAGGGACAAGTAAGATCAAATCGATAACCAGGTAGGGCGGTTTAGCTCCTGGTCGTAGAAACCCTAATCAATACAATCTCAACTGGACGTAGGCTTTTACCTTCACTGTAAGGGGCCGAACCAGTATAATCCTCGTGTCCTTTGTCCCGCTTAACCCCTTAAGCTTCCTAGCTGCGATGGCTCCACGACTAAGTCCTTGCACGAGGACATCTGCCGTGATAATTCAACGACAGTTGGCGCCCACCGTGGGGCCAGCGCATGGTGGAATTGAGTTCTTGAAGGGCAGCTTCGAAGGGCTCAAGGGATACGCTGTGGGCCGGATGACCAAGAGTCGTCGCGGCAAGCTCTACATCGACGATGCAAACTGGGGCCCTGACGCCGGCTCAATCGAGTACGGGTACCGGGTCCCCTTCGGCGGAATCCATGTCTTTATTGGCAAGATTGGTGAGCCGGGCCTTGAGCCGGACCTCTGCGCCGATCTCATCAAGATGGCTCAGCGTGCACGACTCGCCCGAACTCCGCCTGCCTTGAAGCATGCTTTCGTGGGATGCGTCCATGGAGGACTCTCTGAAAGATCTGGATCTGGCGAGGAGACGGCCGCTCGCTCTGACGGCGAGTCATCCACAGAGGAGACCGACTCGTTATACCAACTTCAAGATGGCAGGCTCAGGGGTTGTTCCGATGGCGACAGTATTCCGGACCCCTTCGAGCCGCCGAGCCGGGTTGGAATCTTCATGGCTGGCGCACAACCTGTTCAAAACCCCGCCGCCGGGGTAGGAAGCCCTGTGCCCTCGCCGGCTCAGGTGCTGATGGATCTCATAGATAAGATGACGGCCCTGTTAACCGCTACGGTCGCCCCAGCGGATCAAGCTCAGCATGACGCGGAGGTGGCACAGTTAAAGTTGGATCTAGAAAAAGCCAAGGAGGATCTGGCGGCGGAAGGGATCAGGATGGCTGCGGAGAGGGCGGCTCTCGACGCCCAGACTCAGCTGATTCAGGCACAGTCTTTCCGGCTCACGATGGATCAGAATGCGTCCAATGAGGTCATGAGAAGGAGGCATCAAAAGGCCCAATCTCGACTCCCTCCGGTTTACGATCCTCGAAACCTCTTCAACACGCCTGGTGCAGGGCCCAGTAACCCGCCAGAGATCACGACGCCCGGGGCTGGAACGTCAATTCAGCCCCAAGTGATGGGGCCTCATCGGGTGAACGCTGCCCCGCCTCAGTACGTGCCAATACCACCGGGTCATTATGCCAACCCGTTGGAAAACATGGTCGCCGCGGCGGCGCGACTGGTGGCTCTCCCAATCGATGGCGACTCTCCAACGGCGGTTGAAACCCGCCGGGTCAGAGAACTCCTTCAGACGGCTCTGGCGCAGCAGGAGGCATATTCTTATAGCCGGGACAGGATTCATTCAACCCCTCGTCTAGGCCGGAGCCCGAGTTATAGCAGACACATGGTCTCAGCGACCGGCTCAAGCAATGTCCGATGCCATGACTTGCCTCCTGGCCACGGCCCGGCTCATAACGGAGCCTTTCACGTGGTAGACCAAGACAGAGCACGGCAAGAGGCGGAGCAGGCGCCTCAGTTGACAGCTTACCAGCCACCCCCGGCTTATCCGACGGCTTCTGTCGATGCGGGTATACCAACAAGGACTGGAGGTGTCCCTTCTCTGGTGCCGGCTCTCCGCAATGAACGCCTGCCCAAGGATTTCAAAGGGCCTAGGAAGGTGCCTAATTACACGGCTGATTTAAAACCCAGAGCATGGATCGAGAGTTACGAGATGGCCATGGAGTTGCTGGAGGTCAGTGAAGCAGCAATGGCCAAGTACTTCACCATGATGTTAGATGGGACTGCCCGCACTTGGTTGAAGGGACTGCCGCCTAACTCTATCGGGTCTTGCGCTGAGCTAAAAGCCTGGTTCATCCAAAACTTTAAAGATACATGTAGGCAATCTATGTCAATTGTGGATTTGACTAACTGCAAGCAGCAGGAGGGTGAGTCTACAACCCATTGGGTTCGCCGGGTCAAGGAGATAATACATTCATCTGATAAGATGGATGCCGGCTCTGCAGTCTTAATGTTGGAGCAGAATTGTCGTTTTGCGCCCCTCAAGATGAAGCTCGGGCGGCTCAAGCGCGACTGCAATGATATGGGTACGCTGATGGCGGCTCTGGTCAAGTACGCCGATTCTGATAGTACCAAGGATCCCGCGTCGGATGATGAAAGGACAGGGAAGGGAAAACGGAATGGCAATGGCAAGGGCCCCCAGCATAACCCGGCGAACCAGGGAGGTAACAAGCGTAAGGCTGATGGCAGTATGGAGTTTGTGGCCAACGCCAATTCACAGGGTAACAACCACCGGCGTAAGGGGAGACCACCTCCCCGAGCCGGCGGGTCAGGCCCGACGCTTGAACAGTTGTTGAATGAGCCTTGCCCAAGGCATGGCTCTAGGGAAAAGCCGGCCACTCATTTATGGAAGGACTGCGCAATCATGAAGGCCTTTAAAAATTCCAATGCTTTCAATGACAACAGTGGCCCGGGCGGCGGCTCAGGTGGTGGCGGCTTTCATGGCCCGGGCGGCGGTTCAAATTCCAATTCTCAGAATGTTCAAGGGGGCTTTAATCAACAGCCCGGCCAGGGTCATCAGCAGCAGCAGCAGGGGGGATACCAAACCAATCCAAAGTAGCTCAATGGTGGACAGTATCATGTGTTTACCACCAGTCTGTGCAAGCGAGATCAGAAGCTTCATAAAAGGGCTGTGAATGCTGTTGAGCCGGCGGTTCCACGCTATTTAAGATGGTCTGAGTAGCCTATTGTGTGGAGTAGGGAAGATCACCCTCCCCGGGTTGATAATCCGGGTCACCTGGCCCTGGTGGTGGCTCCTCAGGTGGGGGGATATAAATTCACTAAAGTGCTCATGGACGGAGGCAGCAGCATCAACATCCTCTATTATGAGACCTTCCGTCGTATGGGGCTGATTGATAAGAACCTCAGCCAGTCCAATACTGTTTTCCATGGTGTGGTGCCTGGTAAGTCGGCATATCCAGTTGGTAAGATCGAGCTGGAAGTGGCTTTTCGAGATGAGTACAACTACAGGGCGGAAAAATTAACCTTTGAGGTGGTTAAGATAAGAAGTCCGTATCATGCTTTATTTAGGCGGCCGGCTTACGCCAAGTTCATGGCACGACCGTGTTACGTGTATTTGCAGCTCAAAATGCCGGGTCACAATGGGACCATTACGGTTCATGGCAGCCGAAAGATAGCCTTGGAGTGTGAGGAAGGTGACGCGGCTTACGCGGAATCTGTTTGTGCCACAGAGGAGTTGAAGTTTTACAAGGATAATGTTGACCCGGCAGATATGACGTCTTTGAAAAAGCCAACCACGGAGCATGAGCCGGTAATGAAATTTAAATCAGCTGATGAGACTAAACTTGTTGACTTTGTTCCAGGTGACTCATCTCAGCAGTTCAGCATCAGTGCCAATCTGGATCCGAAATAGGAAGGCGCGCTCATCGAGTTCACCCGTGAGAACAGGGACATCTTTGCGTGGAAACCTTCTGACATGCCAGGTGTACCTAGAGAACTCGCTGAGCACACTCTCAACATTGATCCGAGATTTAAGCCGGTCAGGCAATTCCTCCGGCGGTTTAATGAGGAGATGCGGAAAGCCATCGGTGAGGAAGTAGCCCGGCTCTTGGCGGCCAGGTTTATTGTTGAATTTTTTCATCCAGAATGGTTAGCTAACCCGGTGCTCGTGCTCAAGAAGAACGGCACCTGGCGGATGTGTGTGGACTACACGGATTTAAACAAGGCTTGTCCGGCTAATCCTTTTGCTCTCCCCCGTATTGATCAGATTATTGATGCTACGGCGGGTTGTGAGCGCTTAAGTTTTTTGGATGCTTATTCTGGATACCATCAGATTAAAATGGCAGTTAAGGACCAGGAGAAGACGGCGTTCATCACTCCCTTTGGAGCCTTCTGTTATGTGTCTATGCCTTTTGGACTCAAGAGTGCACAGGCGACTTACCAGCGTTGTGTGCAGAATTGTCTTCATAACCAGATTGGGCGCAACGTTCATGCCTATGTGGATGATATTGTGGTTAAGTCCAGGGAGAAGGAGACCTTGGTAGATGATCTTAAAGAAACCTTTGACAATCTCCGGGTTTACAAGATGATGCTTAACCCGGCCAAGTGTGTTTTTGGTGTTCCCGCAGGCAAGCTCTTGGGTTTTCTGGTTTCTCACAGAGGCATTGAAGCTAACCCGGAAAATATCAAAGCAATCACCTCTCTGGCTAAGCCGGCGTGCATAAACGATGTCCAGCGTCTGGCGGGCCGCATCGCTGCCTTGAGCCGGTTTATAAGCCGTTTGGGTGAAAAGGCCATGCCACTGTACTAGTTGATGAAGAAAACAGATGACTTTATCTGGAATGATGCTGCTAATGCTGCTTTTGAGGATTTGAAGAGACAGCTGGCTGAGCCCCCAGTCCTTGCTGCTCCTGTTGACAAGGAGCCCTTATTGCTGTATGTAGCCGCTAACACACGAGCTGTCAGTGTGGCTGTGGTGGTGGAGCGTAAGGAAGCAGGTAAGGAGTATCCGGTTCAGCGGCCGGTTTACTACGTCAGCGAAGTACTCATTGAGTCCAAGCAACGGTATCCACATTGGCAGAAGCTTGTTTATGGGGTATTCATGGCAAGCCGGAAGCTTAAGCATTATTTCCAGGGTCACCCTATCACTGTGGTTAGTTCTGCTCCCCTGGGAGATATCATCCAAAACAGAGAAGCCACAGGAAGAGTGGCTAAGTGGGCTATAGAACTTGGGCCTCATGGTCTGAAATACGTGCCACACACTGCTATCAAATCTCAAGCATTGGTGGATTTCATCAACGATTGGACAGAGCTGCAGGTGCCTGAAGAGAAGCCGGATAATACATACTGGACTATTCACTTCGACGGGTCTAGGCAATTGGAAGGCTCAGGGGCTGGAGTTGTATTAACTTCCCCTCGAGGTGACAAGTTTTGCTATGTGCTACGGTTGATGTTTCCCTGTACTAACAATGCGGCTGAGTACGAGGCCTTGCTCCATGGTCTTCGGATGGCTAAGGAGATGAGATTGAGCCGGGTAAGGTGCTTTGGCGACTCAGATTTAGTGGCCCAACAAGTGTCAGAAAGTGGGATTCCAAGGACCCTCTCATGGCGGCTTATCGCCGTGAAGTTGATGCCATTGCCGGACATTTTCAGGGTTAGCAAGTAGAGCACATCGATCGCAGGAAGAACGAGGCGGCTGATGCATTAAGCCGGCTGGGCTCTCAGCGAAAGCTGGTGCCGCCTAATACTTTCTTGGACATTTTGCATAACCCTTCTGTTAAGTTGCCTACAGAGGAAGACTTGGCTGTTCCTGACCCGGAGGCACAGTTGGTGGCGGCTCTCCACATTACCCCAGACTGGACAATACCATACTTGGCTTACATGACCCGGGGAGAATTGCCTGAGGATGAAACTTTGGCCAGACAAATAACCCAGCGGTCTAAGTCAATGATAATTATCAATGGCGAGCTGCATCGTTGCAGTGTCACTGGAACTTTCCAGCGTTGTGTTTCCCCTGAGGAAGGTCAAGAAATTTTACGTGAAATTCATGAGGGGGATTGTGGCCATCATGCCGGCTCAATATCCCTTGTGGCCAAGGCTTTTCGTCATGGTTTTTATTGGCTGACGGCTCATGCTGATGCAGAGGATTTGGTCAGTAAATGTGACGGTTGCCAGAGGTTCTCGCGACGGGCTCATGTGCCGGCTCAAGAATTGAGGATGATTCCAATTACTTGGCCATTTGCGGTCTGGGGGCTTGATATGGTTGGGCCTTTTAAAAGATCCAAGGATAAGAAGACCCACCTCTTGGTGGCGGTCGACAAGTTCACAAAGTGGGTTGAAGTAGAGCCAGTTAGTAAGTGTGACGCAGCCACAGCGGTTCAGTTCATGAAGAGGGTGATATTTCGCTTTGGTTTTCCACACAGCATTATAACTGACAATGGTACCAATCTGTCTAAAGGCGCCATGGAGGAGTTTTGTCAACGAGAGCATATTCGGCTTGATGTTTCATCAGTGGCTCACCCTCAATCCAATGGTCAAGCTGAGAGAGCCAATCAGGAAATCTTGAAGGGCATCAAGCCCCGGCTTTTGGTCCCTTTGCAACGGACGCCGGGTTGTTGGGTGGAGGAGTTACCCTCCGTGTTATGGAGCATCAATACTACTCCTAACAGGTCTACGGGTTACACACCTTTCTTCATGGTTTATGGAGCGGAGGCGGTCCTCCCTAGCGACATCCGTCATGACTCGCCTCGAGTGGCGGCTTATGTTGAGGCAGATAATGAGCGGGCGCGCCAAGATGCTCTTGACTTGTTGGACGAACAGCGTGATGTGGCAGCAGCTCGCTCGGCGATTTACCAACAAGACCTGCGCCGCTATCACAGCCGCCGGGTTAAGTCCAGGATCGTCCAGGAAGGTGATCTGGTGCTCCGGCTCATCCAAGATCAAACAGATGCACACAAGTTATCCCCGCCTTGGGAAGGGCCCTTTGTGGTCAGCAAGAACTTGTACAACGGGTCATACTACCTTATCGATGTTCGGGAGCACAAAGATTCACGTAAGTCGGAGGAAGAGACCCGTCGGCCGTGGAACATAGCTCAGCTTCGGCCTTATTACACTTGAGCCACCGGCTCTCATAATGTACATATTTCTATAGCCATGTATATATTATGATAAATAATAAAGCAGGACCTCTGTCCTTTTCTCCTCCAAAGGTAAATGTGTTATTTCCATTACAACATTACATGGTCACTTGGTGGTGGATCCGGCTTACGATCGTATTCGAATCTAGCCGTTAACAATATGATCACCTGGGGGCTTCCTGTTCAAACATAGGTCGTATTCGAACCAAAGAGAACATAGCTGTCGATACCCACTTGATTGGCAAATTGCCGAGCTCATTGGGGAGTTTTTCTTGATCATATTTGAATCATGGCTCAACCCCCTTTGGGAAACCGACGTGGATCGTATTCGAATCAGCGTCGTTAAACAACTCTTAAGGTTATTTGGGGGCTTCTTGTTCAAACATGGGTCGTATCCGAACCCAAGAGAACATAGCTGTCGGTACCCTCTTGATAGGCAACGCCAAAGCCACTGGGGGCTATATGATCGCATTCGAATCTTAAGCTTAACCCCTTTGGGACGGTTCTCTGGTCGTATTCGAACCAGAAGCCCCTAAGTTTTGATCTTTTGGTTTGCAACAAGTTCTTTTGATCATATCAACAGTGTGCAAGGGCGGTTCTTACTCCGCCGGCTTAACTTTGATTAATAATGTTGATAGCACACAATAGGCATTATAGGTGCTGATGAACCGGGGTTGCGTTCTCAACCTCATTATTTGGGTTACATAAGCCGGAGGTGTACTTGCAAGGCTTGCAGGTATGCTATTGTGGTTATCCCGAAGATATGATTGAGAGCCGGTCTTTTATGACCTTGGTTTATATTCCGGGTTATATGTAAGATATATGACTCTCCAGGCGGTAAGCCGTCTAGAGACTTGTGATTTATTTTTCTATGCAGAATAATTAAAGACAGTTCTTCAAGCTTAAGGAAAGTAAATGATCAAATATAATCCGGAGGAACATGAAAGAGCAGCTTCAACGGAGTTACGCGCTGCACACGTGCACGATGGCACGGCAAAATTAACTGTTTTTCCTACTCTATTACAGGACTCCCCGAGTCCAAAAGGTGAGGCATTGTTTATAAGGCGTAACCATGAGCTGCCTAAGTAGTCAAGGTGCTTGTTGGGTTGAAGCTTCCAGCTCATCCCTCTCCGCTCCTCCGGCTGTTTCCATGACCTGGAAGGTTGATGATTTCCAGTCAATGCCGCTCAAAGCTTCAAATTGAGCCTCATCATCAATTAACCCGGCCGGGTCAACTTCTGGGGCGAAGGTATGCTTACGAGTCGGAGGGATCAGGCTGACTGCTTCATAGCGTGGAGTTGGGATCCTCTGATTCTCCGCGTCATAGCCCGGCTGATACTTGGTAAGGTCTGTGTCATTCCCAATCAAGGTGGCCACCGGGCGAACGCTCTTCACACAGGCGGCAAAGTCTTTCTGGTCAAAGGGGGTGCCGTCTACCCTCAGGCTGGGATATCCAAGAGCGATGTCGGCCGGGTCTAGCTTCGGTAGAAATGCCTTGGCCCGGCTCAGAGCAGCTATGGCTCCGGCTCTTGCAGAAGCCCGTCTCAGCTCTTGGAAGCGCTGAGGAAGTACGGCAAGCCGCCTGAGTACATCTGCCAGGTGAGTGGGAACTTCATTGGACAGAGCCACAACGGCTAAAGCACATTGTGACCCGGTGTAAAGTTGCTCCGCCAAAGTGTAAACCGCCTTCAGCTTGGTCAGCACGTTCTGGTTGAGGTTGGAACTCCTGGGACCTGCATTACAAAGTCAGGTGAGCTGATGGCAATGGTGGGACTTATCAGACGTAAATGATGTAAACTTGTTAAAAGCTTACAGAGTAACTTACCGAAGATTGCGGCGACCTTCTGCGATACATGGTGTTTTAAGCCGGAGAGTTCGGCGGTTCTTTCAGTCAGAGCAGCCTCCGCTTGTTCAGCCCGGCTGAGTAGGGCAGTCTTCTCATCGGCCCAGGATTTTCTTTCTGTTTCAAATTTTTTCTTCAGTTTTTCTTGTGCAGAGACACTGAACTCAAACTTGGCATTGGCCTTCTGGGTCTCCTTTTCCTGAGTCTTCAGGCGGGTCTTCAGATCAGAGATTTCCGACTCAAGTTTTTTGCAGGCAGCCTGTACAAGTTCCGGGTTACAGTTTGAGTGATTATCAGGCAATATTAAAGTCCCAAGCACTTTGCAAGCAAAGACACTTGGCACTTCGGGGCTAATGTAGGCTGAGAAGCTTTATTTACAGTGCCGGTTCATGAAAATAAGTCCCAAGCACCCTGTAGGCAAAGGTGCTTGGCACTTGGGGGCTAATGGGCAAAGTTGCTCCATTACTTGATTAAAACATAAGGTAAAAGACCGGTTCACCTAGGCTGTTTAACCCGGCCCTTGAGTGTTAACAGGTAAGCCGGTGTTAAGTGTACAACATATTCTGTCAGAAGTAATAGACTTGGGGGCTAATATGGTAAGGATGACTATGGAGTAAACAAGGGAATTATACCTCAGATTTTTGCTGTATCTGCTTCACCATGTCAATTTCCAGGTCCCGGCTGTTGTGCACTTGACCAATATAACCAGCAACAATATCTCCAATGCTCAAGTTAGCATAGTCTGTGATATCCAGTCTGGCCTTGCGGCGCTCTAGCAGTTCTTCTTTAGCAGAGCATCTAGCCAGCACAGTGGGTCTTCCCGGCTCAACATATTCGGTCCGGGTAATCACCACATCCGGGTCATCGGCCGGTTGAGCTGGGCTGGGAATCTCCGGGTTGTCAGAACCCCCCATGGCTTGTTCTTCAGTTGGAGCGGTGGTTTCTGGAGCTGGTGCGGACGGCGGCTCAGAGGCAGAGGCGTTGGGTTCAGTCAAGACCGGCTCTTCGACCGGGTTACTTTTCTTTGCCCTCTTGCTGAGCTTTGCTTGTGCACTGAAAGTCAAAAGGTTAGTGCAAAAACATGAGTAAGATAAGCACAACATAAGCTGATCATCATTACCCGGGTGCGGTCTTGAAAGCCGGCAAGTTAGATTGCATGGAGTCCCCGGAGGAAGGTGTAGTTTCGTGATAGTTTGAATCAGAAGAATTGAGCGGTTGATGAGTGACGCCCGCCAAAGGATGAAAAGGATATAAGTTGGAGATAACGTCGGTCCGGCGCTTCCTTGATGCTTCAGGTAAGCCGGAGGAGAGGTCTGCATCCTTGTTGGTCCGGATGTGCCTCCGGCTCTCATGAATCTGTCGCTTCAAAAGAAATTGAGGATCTTGATAAGCTAAAGGATGTGAAAATCTTACTTTCCGGGTTATTCTTCGGACTTTCAGCCTTGGCAAGGGCTCCGATTCTGAGGAAAGTATAGTTACCTCTTCAGTCACCGGGTTACTCGCTCCGGTGTCCTCCTGCTGATAATCAGTGTCGATAAGGTGGTTATGACTCGGAGGTATCATCCAGCTGAAGCAGGTCTGAGGCGCTAGGCTTACTCCCCTTCTTGCGGGGAGCGGCTCTCCTGGCGGCTTTTTTAGCCTTCCTGGCTTTTTTAGCAGCCTCATGGTCATACCTGACCTTCCAGAACTTATCATTAGCCTGAAAAATACAACAAAGGTTTCTTGAAGTTAAAGACGAAAATTGTTAAAATGAAAAGAAAAGTGCTCAGATCAGTAGCTTACCGCCGGAGCCGGGTTAGCTTTGCAGAATGGACTTAAGCCGGTCCTCCCGCAATCTGCTAAGCTCTTGTTCAGAAGGGATTTGGTCATGTCATCAATGACGTCTTCAGGTAAGTCGTTGGGGCTGTGCCGAAGAGGATCATCCTTCCGGCCGGTGTAATCACACATTAAGCCGGGGCGGCGGCTTAGAGGGATCACCCGCCAAGCAATCCAGACCCGGACCAGATCAACGCCGTTAAGGCCGTTTCCCAGAAGAGCTTTGATTTTGTTGATGGTGGGGATAAGTGGTTGACGCTCAGCTTGAGACAATTTGTCTGGCAGGGGGTGGTTTGACTCCAGACGCAGGGCGCGAAAGCCGGGCAGAGGGTTCTCATCAGCCGGAGAAGTATCCTGGCAGTAGAACCATGTCTGATTCCAGTCCTTTGGGTGGCTTGGCGGCTCAGCATAAGGAAAGAGACAATCCCTCCATCGTTGAATTGATATTCCACCAAGTTCCAAGCTAGGCCCGTTGGCGCATTCATTCTGGCGGTTCAGGTAAAATAACTCCCTAAAGAGTAGCAGGATGGGTTCCTCTCCAAGATATACCTCACAGAACACTTGAAAGTTACAAATGTTCGACACGGAATTGGGTCCAATGTCTTGAGGTCGCAGATCGAAAAAGTTCAGAACATCTCTGAAGAATTTTGAGCCAGGAGGAGCAAAGCCTCGGCTCATGTGGTCAGCAAATACAACAACCTCTCCATCTTTTGGTTAAGGTCTCTCTTCGGACGGGTCAGGCGCACGGTAGGACATGACCTCCTTTTTGGGCAGGTAACCCGTTTTTACGAAGTCATCTAAGGTTCTTTCAGTAACGTTGGACCTCACCCAGTTGCACGTAATGGGTGCCTTGGGAGCCTTGGGCGGCATTGTGGAAAATGGAAGCCTATGACAAAGGAAAATTTCCGGTTCAAATTTAAGCCGGAGAAAAATTTCAGTTCAGTATTCAGGACGGCGGTTCATGAAGGGGCCTAATGATATATGACTAATTGTGTCAGGTTATTTAAGCCGCCGTGGGTATTATGAGCAATTTAAGTTATTTAACTCTATTATGAGTAAGCCGGAAATTTCACAGAGCATGGCCTCTTTTAAGCCGGCGATATGAGCCGCCATGGCTCACAGAGGCAGTTTTTGTCTAAGTGTTGCACAAACAAGTTTCACAGATTGCAGGGATTATTTTGGATCAAACGGTCGTTTAGAAAGGAAAAATTTATAGACCTAAAAACTGGCACAGAGAAGTTCATAAGTTCTAATGAGGTCTTTTTGCAAGCAAGAGGGATCTGCTAGTATGGGAAATGGGTGCGAAACCACTACCGCGGGAGTTCTATCCTACTTTCCGGATCAAAAGAGGCCGCGGTGGAAGAACTGTAAAGAACTCGAGATGAACTACGAAGAACAGGGGAGAATGACAGAACCCTAATGCGAATCTACTGTATGGAGTGGCAAGAACTTACTGGCGCTGATGAGCTGCGGAGGTTGCCGCCGTTTCTCTGGACCAGTTCAGGGTGATGCAGCGGCCGAGGTTGAGGAAGACAAGGGGCGCGGCGGCGGCGGTGGAGCTCGAGCTCTGGGGCGTCAGAGGAAGAAGACGAGGGATCGAGAAGTGACGAAGGCCTATGGGCCGGGCCTATTTATAAGGGACGGCTCATAAATGGGCGCGAGAAATGAGGAGGCTGGAGACATGATTATCTTGCCGCAGAAACGCCTCGATTCTCGGGATGGTTATTAAGATAAGATCCGTTGGGATATGACAGAATAAAAAAATGAGTTTAATGGAAGACGACGTCATGGAGGGTTACTAGTAATCCAGAAGATGACGTCATGGCGGGTTATAACCTTCGCACAAGCAGAAGCCGGACGATTTTCTCTTAAAGGGATTGAAGATTGACATGAACCGGTTCAAATCAATCTGGGGCCTAATGTTGAGGATATAACCATTAGAGTCACCCGCCCAGGAGGGGCCGGGTTACATCATAATGATCATCACGTGAAGCCCAGTACCAAGCTTGAGGACGGTGGGTCAGTAATGGGCTTAAGACCCGGAGATGGCTTAAGGCCCGGAGCATGGATTGAAAGCTACGAGATGGCTATGGAGTTGATGGAGGTCCGTGAAGCGGCAATGGCCAAATACTTCACCATGATGTTGGATGGGACTGCCCACACTTGGTTGAAGGGACTGCCACCTAATTCCATCGGGTCATGGGCAGAGCTGAAAGCCCGGTTCATCCAAAACTTCAAAGATACATGTAAGCAATCTATGTCAATTGTGGATTTGACTAGCTGCAAGCAGCAAGAAGGCGAGTCTACAACCCATTGGGTACGCCAGGTCAAGGAGATAATACATTCGTCTGATAAGATGGATGCCGGCTCTGCATTCTTAATGTTGGAGCAAAATTGTCGTTTTGCGCCCCTGAAGATG
Organism: Triticum aestivum; assembly: GCF_018294505.1. Lineage (NCBI taxonomy): Eukaryota > Viridiplantae > Streptophyta > Magnoliopsida > Poales > Poaceae > Triticum > Triticum aestivum. The sequence goes on from NC_057802.1 coordinate 550,364,460, forward strand.
AAGCTTGGGCGGCTCAAGCGCGATTGCAACGATATGGGTACGCTGATGGCGGCTCTGGTCAAGTACGCCGACTCTGATAGTACCAAGGATCCCGCGTCTGATGATGAAAAGACAGGGAAGGGAAAGAAGAATGGCAACGGCAAGGGCCCTCAGCATAACCCGGCGAGTCAAGGCGGTAATAAACGTAAGGCTGATGATGGTATGGAGTTTGTGGCTAACACCAACGCGCAGGGTAACAATCACCGACGTAAGGGGAGACCACCTCCCCGGTCTGGCGGGTCAGGCCCGACGCTTGAGCAATTGTTAAATGAGCCCTGTCCAAGGCATGGCTCTAGGGAGAAGCCGGCCACTCATTTATGGAAAGACTGCGCGATTATGAAAGCTTTCAAGAATTCCAACATGTTCGACGGTAACAATGGGCAGGGCGGCGACTCAGGTGGCGGCGGCTTTCATGGCCCGGGCGGCGGTCCAAATTCTAATTTTCAGAATTCTCAAGGTAATCAAGGTGGTTTTAACCAGCAATCTGGCCAGGGTAATCAACAGCAGCAGGGGGGATACCAAACCCATCCAAAGCAGCTCAATAGTGGATAGTATCATGTGTTTACTACCAGTTTGTGCAAGCGAGACCAGAAGCTTCATAAGAGGGCTGTGAACGTTGTTGAGCCGGCAGTTCCACGTTACTTGCGATGGTCTGAGCAGCCGATTGTATGGAGTAGGGAAGATCACCCTCCCCGGGTTGATAATCCGGGTCACCTGGCCTTGGTGGTGGCTCCTCAGGTTGGTGGGTATAAATTCAGTAAGGTACTCATGGACGGAGGTAGTAGCATCAACATCCTCTATTATGAGACCTTCCGTCGTATGGGATTAACTGATAAAAGCCTCAACCAGTCCAATTCTGTTTTCCATGGCGTGGTGCCCGGTAAGTCGGCGTATCCAGTTGGTAAGATCGAGCTGGAAGTAGCCTTTGGAGATGAGTACAACTACAGGGCGGAAAAACTGACTTTTGAGGTGGTCAAGATCAGAAGCCCGTACCATGCTTTATTTGGGCGGCCGGCTTACGCCAAGTTCATGGCACGGCCGTGTTACGTATATTTGCAGCTCAAGATCCCGGGTCACAATGGGACCATTACGGTTCGTGGCAGCCGAAAGATAGCTTTGGAGTGCGAGGAAGGTGACGCTGCTTACACCGAATCTGTTTGTGCGACGGAGGAATTAAAGTTTTACAAGGATAATGTTGACCCGTCAGACATGACGTCTTTGAAAAAGCCGACCACGGAGCATGAGCCGGTAATGAAATTTAAGTCGGCCGATGAGACTAAGCTTCTTGACTTTGTTCCAGGCGACTCATCTAAGCAGTTCAGCATCAGTGCCAATCTGGATCCTAAATAGGAAAGCGCGCTCATCGAGTTCATCTGTGAGAACCGGGACATCTTTGCATGGAAACCTTCGGACATGCCGGGTGTGCCGAGAGAACTCGCTGAGCACACTCTTAATATTGATCCAAAATTTAAGCCGGTCAAGCAATTTCTCCGGCGGTTTAACGAGGAGAAGCGGAAAGCCATTGGTGAGGAAGTAGCCCGGCTCTTGGCGGCCGGGTTCATCGTTGAAGTCTTTCATCCGGAATGGCTAGCTAACCCGGTGCTCATGCTCAAGAAGAACGGCTCCTGGCGTATGTGTGTGGATTATACGGATTTAAACAAGGCTTGCTCGGCTGATCCTTTTGCTCTCCCCTGTATTGATCAAATTATTGATGCTATGGCGGGTTGTGAGCGTTTGAGTTTTCTGGATGCTTACTCTGGTTACCATCAGATCAAAATGGCAGTTAAGGACCAAGAGAAGACGGCATTCATTACTCCCTTTGGAGCCTTCTGTTATGTGTCTATGCCTTTTGGGCTCAAGAGCGCCCAGGCGACTTACCAGCGCTGCGTACAGAATTGTCTTCATAATCAGATTGGGCGCAACATTCATGCCTATGTGGATGATATTGTGGTAAAATCCAGAGAGAAGGAGACCTTGATAGACGATCTGAGGGAAACCTTTGGTAATCTCCGGGTTTACAAGATGATGCTTAACCCGGCCAAGTGTGTTTTCGGTGTTCCTGTAGGCAAGCTTTTGGGTTTTCTGGTTTCTCACAGAGGCATCGAAGCTAACCCGGAGAAGATCAAGGCAACCACCTCTCTGGCTAAGCCGGCGTGCATAAATGACGTCCAGCGTCTGGCGGGCAGGATCGCTGCTTTAAGTCGGTTTATAAGCCGGTTGGGCGAAAAGGCCATACCGCTGTATCAGATGATGAAGAAAACAGATGACTTTGTCTGGAGTGATGCTGCCAACGCCGCCTTTGAGGATTTGAAAAGACAGTTAGCTGAACCACCAGTTCTTGTTGCTCCTGTTGATAAGGAGCCCTTATTATTGTATGTAGCCGCTAACACACGAGCCGTCAGTGTGGCCATTGTGGTGGAGCGCAAGGAGGCGGGTAAGGAACATCCGGTTCAGCGGCCGGTTTACTACGTCAGCGAAGTACTTATTGAGTCCAAGCAATGGTATCCACATTGGCAGAAGCTTGTTTATGGGGTATTCATGGCAATCCGGAAGCTTAAGCAATATTTCCAGGGCCACCCTATCACTGTGGTTAGTTCTGCTCCTTTAGGAGATATCATCCAAAACAGAGAAGCCACAGGAAGAGTCGCTAAGTGGGCCATTGAACTTGGGCCTCATGGTCTAAAGTATGTGCCACGCACGACTATCAAATCGCAAGCATTGGTAGATTTCATCAACGATTGGACAGAGCTGCAGATGCCTGAAGAGAAACCGGATAACACATACTGGACTATTCAATTCGACGGGTCCAGGAAATTGGAGGGCTCGGGGGCTGGAGTCGTGTTAGCTTCCCCTCGAGGTGACAAATTTCGTTATGTGCTACGGTTGATGTTTCCCTATACTAAGAATGCAGCTGAGTACGAGGCCTTGCTCCATGGTCTTCGGATGGCTAAGGAGATGAGTTTAAGCCGGGTAAGGTGCTTTGGCGACTCAGATTTGGTGGCTCAACAAGTATCAGGCAAGTGGGATTCCAAGGACCCCCTCATGGCGGCTTATCGCCGTGAAGTTGATGCCATTGCCGGACATTTTCAGGGTTACCAAGTAGAGCACATTGACCGCAGAAAGAACGAGGCGGCTGATGCCTTAAGCCGGCTGGGCTCTTAGTGAAAGCCGGTGCCGCCTAATACTTTCTTGGATATTCTGCATAACCCTTCTGTCAAGTTACCTACAGAGGAAGACTTGGCTGTTCTGGACCCAGAAGCACAGTTGGTGGCGGCTCTTCATGTTATCCCAGATTGGACAGTGCCATACTTGGCTTACATGACCCGGGGAGAATTGCCTGAGGATGAAACTTTGGCCAGACAAATAACCCGGCGGTCTAAGTCAATGATAATTGCCAATGGCGAGTTGCATCATCGCAGTGTCACCGGGGCTTTTCAGCGTTGTGTTTCCCCTGAGGAAGGTCAAGAAATTTTATGTGAGATTCACGAGGGGGATTGTGGCCATCATGCCGGCTCAAAATCCCTTGTGGCCAAGGCTTTTCATCACGGTTTTTATTGGCTGACGGCTCATGCTGATGTAGAGGACTTAGTCATTAAATGTGTCGGTTGTCAGAAGTTCTCAAGACGTGCTCACATGGCGGCTCAAGAGTTGAGGATGATTCCAATCACTTGGCCGTTTGCAGTCTGGGGGCTTGATATGGTTGGACCTTTCAAAAGGTCCAAGGATAAGAAGACCCACCTCTTGGTGGCGGTTGACAAGTTCACAAAGTGGGTTGAGGCAGAGCCAGTTAGTAAGTGTGATGCAGCCACGACGGTTCAGTTTATGAAAAAGGTGATATTTTGCTTTGGTTTTCCACACAGCATTATAACTGACAATGGTACCGATCTGTCTAAAGGCGCCATGGAAGAATTTTGTCAACGAGAGCATATTCGACTTGATGTTTCATCAGTGGCTCACCCCCAATCCAATGGTCAAGCTGAGAGAGCCAATCAGGAAATCATGAAAGGGATCAAGCCCCGGCTTTTGGTCCCTTTGCAGCGGACGCCGGGTTGTTGGGTGGAGGAATTACCCTCTGTGATATGGAGCATCAATACTACTCCCAATAGGTCTACGGGTTATACGCCTTTCTTCATGGTTTACGGAGCCGAGGAGGTTCTCCCTAGCGACATCCGTCATGACTCGCCTCGTGTGGCGGCTTATGTTGAGGCGGACAATGAACAAGCGCGTCGGGATGCTCTTGACTTGTTGGACGAACAGCGTGACGTAGCAGCAGCTCGCTCGGCGATTTAGCAACAAGACCTGCGCCGCTATCACAGCCGCCGGGTTAAGTCCAGAACCTTTCAGGAAGGTGACTTGGTGCTCCGGCTCATCCAGGATCAAACAGATGCACACAAGTTATCCCCACCTTGGGAAGGGCCCTTTGTGGCCAGCAAGAACTTGCACAATGGGTCATACTACCTCATCGATGTTCGAGAGCACAAAGATTCATGTAAGTCAGAGGAAGAGACCCGTCGGTCGTGGAACATAGCTCAGCTTCGGCCTTATTACACTTGAGCCACCGGCTCTCATAATGTACATATTTCTATAGCCATGTATATATTATGATAAATAATAAAGCAGGACCTCTGTCCTTTTCTCCTCCAAAGGTAAATGTGTTATTTCCATTACAACATTACATGGTCACTTGGAGGTGGATCCGGCTTATGATCGTATTCGAATCTAGCCATTAACAATATGATCACTTGGGGGCTTCCTATTCAAACATGGGTCGTATTCGAACCAAAGAGAACATAGTTGTCGATACCCACTTGATTGGAAAATTGCCGAGCTCATTGGGGAGTTTTTCTTGGTCATATTTGAATCATAGCTCAAACCCCTTTGGGAACCGACGTGGATCGTATTCGAATCAGCGTCGTTAAACAACTCTTAAGGTCATTTGGGGGCTTCCTGTTCAAACATGGGTCGTATTCGAACCTAAGAGAACATAGCTGTCGGTACCCTCTTGATCGGCAACGCCAAAGCCACTGGGGGCTATATGATCGTATTCGAATCTTAGCTTAACCCCTTTGGGACGGTTCTCTGGTCGTATTCGAATCAGAAGCCTCCAAATTTTTGAATCTCTTTTTGCAAACAGATGATTATCATCAAAGTTTCAAGGGTGGTTTTCTATTCCACCGGCTTAACCTTGATTAATAATGTTGATAGCACATAATAAGCATCATATTGCTGAGTTGAGTTCTCAACCTCATTATTTTACTTTTTGAAGGTCACATATGCATACTCGAAGATGGTAATGAAGGATTCATCAGATATATGACTCTCCATGCGGTAAGCCGCCTAGAGACTTGTGATTTGTTTTCTATGCAGGACAATTAAAGACAGCTCTTTAAACTTAAGGAAAGCAGAGGATCAAACATAACCCGGAAGAATATAAAGGGCAGTTTAAATGTTGAGCGCTACACACGTGCACGATGGCACGACAAAATTAAGTGTTTCCTACTCTATTACATGGACTCCCCGAGTCCAAAAGGTGAGGCATTGTTTTTAGACATAACCATGAGCCGCCTAGAAATCAAAGGTGCTTGTTGGGCTGAAGCTTCCGGCTCATCCCTCTCCGCTCCTCCGGCTGTTTCCATGTCCTGGAAGGTTGATGATTTCCAGTCAATGCCACTCAAGGCTTCAAATTGAGCTTCATCATCAATTAACCCGGCCGGGTCAACTTCAGGGGCGAAGGTATGCTTACGAGTCGGAGGAATCAGGCTGACTGCTTCATAACGTGGTGTTGGGATCTCTGATTCTCCGCGTCATAGCCCGGTTGATATTTGGTAAGGTCTGTGTCATTACCAATCAAAGTGGCCACAGGGCGTACGCTCTTCACACAAGCGGCGAAGTCTTTCTGGTCAAAGGGGTGCCGTCTTCCTTCAAGCTAGGATACCCAAGGGCGATGTCGGCCGGGTCTAGCTCCGGTAGAAACGCCTTGGCCCGGCTTAGAGCGGCTATGGCTCCGGCTCTTGCAGAAGCTCGTCTCAATTCCTGGAATCGTTGAGGTAGCACGGCAAGCCGTCTTAGCACATCTGCCAGACGAGTGGGAACTTCATTTGACAGAGCCACGACGGCTAAGGCACGTTGTGACCCGGTGTAGAGTTGTTCCACCAGGGTATAAACGGCCTTCAGCTTGTCAGCATGCTTTGGTCGAGATTGGAACTCCTGGGGCCTGCATTACAAAGTCAGGTGAGCTGATGACAATTGAGATGCTTGTTGTAAAGGATTTAAACTAGATAACACTTACAGGGTAACTTACCAAAGATTGTTGAGACCATCTGAGATACATGGTGTTTTGAGCCGGATAACTCGGCGGTTGTTTCTGCAAGAGTGGCCTTCGCTTGTTCAGCCCGGTTGAGCAAAGCGGTCTTTTCGTCCGCCCAAGCCTTTCTCTCTGCTTCAAACTTCTTTTTCAATTTCTCTTGTGCGGATACACTGAATTCAAACTTGGAATTCGCCTTTTGGGTTTCACTCTCTTGAGTTTTCAGGCGATTCTTCAAGTCAGAGATCTCCGATTCAAATTGCTTAATGGCGGCCTGTATAAATTCCGGGTTACAGTTAGGGTTATCATAATGCAACATTAAGTCCCAAGCACTTTGCAAGCAAAGATACTTGGCACTTGGGGGCTAATGTATGCTAAAGAGCTCTATTTACAGTGGCGGTTAATGGAAATAAGTCCCAAGCACTTTGCAGGCAAAGGTACTTCACACTTGGGGGCTAGTGCATATTGTTGTTCAAGTACTTGGTTAAAATACGGTGAAGACCGGTTCAAATATGCTGTCTGACCCGGCCATTGGGTGCTACCGGATAAGCCGGTTTTTTTGCAGTGATTACTAAGCTGGTGTTAAGTCTACAACATATGTCATCATAAGTAATAGACTTGGGGGCTGGCATCGTAAGGATAACTAAGGAACAAGCAACAAGAGTTATACCTCAGATTTTTGGTGTATTTGTTTCACCATATCAATTTCCGGATCCCGGCTGTTGTGCACTTGGTTTACATAACCAGAGACAATATCTCCAATGCTCAGATGAGCATAATCAGTGATCCAGCCTGGTTGCGGCGTTCCAGAAGTTCTTCCTTGGCAGAGCACTAGCCAACACGGTGGGTCTTCCCGGTTCACAAACTCGGTCCGGGTGATTTCAACGTCCGGATCATGGATGAGCCGGGCTGGGGATCTCCGGGTTATCAGAACCTTCCATAACTTGTTCAAGATCAGTGGTGAGAGTGGCTCAGGAGCTGGTGCAGACGGCGGCTCATGAGCAGAAGCATCAGGCAGCCGTTCAGTCGGTCAGCAGGCTCTTCGGCCGGCTTATTTTTCTTCGCCCTCTTGCTGGGCTTTACTTGTACACTGAAAGTCAAGGGTTAGTGCAAAAACATGAGTAAGATAAGCACAAAATAAGCTGATCATCATTACCCGGGCGGTTTTGAAAGCCGGCAAGCTAGACTGCATTGAGTCGCCGGAGGAAGGTGAAGTTCCCTGATAGTTTGAATCAGAAGAATTGAGTGGTTGACGAGTGAAACCCGCCAAAGGATACAAAGAATATAATCAGAGATAGCCTCAGTCCGGCGTTTTCTTATTACATCGGGTAAGCCGGAGGAGAGGTCCGCATCTTTGCTGGTCCGGGTCTACCTCCGACTCTCGTGAATCTGTCGCTTCAAAAGAAATTGAGGATCTTGATAAGCTAAAGGATGTGAAAATCTTACTTTCCGGGTTACCCTTCGGACTTTCTGTCTCGGCAAAGGCTTGGAGTCGGAGGAAATTATAGTTACCTCTTCAATTACTGCATGACTTGCTCCTGTATCCTCCTGCTGATAATCAGTGTCAATAAGATGGTTAAAGAAGGAGCCTAAAGAGTCAAGATTTATCTCTGACTCGGAGGTATCGTCCAGATGAAACATATCTGAGGCGCTAGTTTTGTTCCCCTTCTTACAGGCAGCGGCTTTCCTGGCGGCTTTCTTGGCCTTTCTGGCTTTCTTTGCAGCCTCATGGTCATACTTGACCTTCCAGAATTTATCATCAGCCTGTAAAATATAGCAAGAGTTTTTGAGTAAAGATGAAATTATCAAGGTGGAAAGTAAGATGCTCAAGTTAATGGTTTACCGCTGGAGCCGGGTTAGCCTTGCAGAAAGGACTTAAGCCCGCTTTCCCGCAATCTGCCAGGCTCTCGTTCGGAAGAGACTTGGTCACGTCATCAACGACATCCTCAGGTAAGTCGTCAGGACTGTGCCGTAGAGGATCATTTTTCTGGTCTGTGTAATCGCACATCAAGCCGGGGCGGCGGCTCGAAGGAATCACCCGCCAGGAAATCCAAACCCGGACCAAGTCAATGTCGTTTAGGCCGTTTCCCAGAAGAGCTTTGATCTTGTTTATGGTGGGGGCAAGTGTTTGACATTCAGCCGGAGATAATTTATCTGGTAAGGGGTGAGTTGACTCCAGGCGCAGGGCGCGAAAGCCGGGCAAAGGGTTCTCATTAGCCGGAGAAGTGTCTTGACAGTAGAACCATGTCTGGTTCCAATCTTTAGGGTGACTCGGCGGCTCGGCATAAGGGAAGAGACAGTCTCTACGTCGCTGGATTGAGATTCCGCCAAGCTCCAAGCTGGGCCCATGGGCACATTCGTTTTGACGGTTCAAATAAAATAACTCTCTAAAGAGTAGTAAGTTGGGTTCTTCTCCAAGGTACACCTCACAGAATACTTGGAAATTGCAGATGTTTGACACGGAATTGGGTCCGATGTCTTGAGGTCGCAGGTCAAAAAGTGCAAGACGTCTCTGAAATTTTTTGAGCCGGGTGGAGCAAATCCCCGGTTCATGTGATCAGTAAAAATGACAACTTCCCCATCCTTGGGTTGAGGCTTTTCTTCTGACGAGTCAGGAGCACGATAAGACATGATCTCTTTCTTTGGCAGATGACCAGTCTTCACAAAATCGTTTAAGATGCTATCAGTGACGGTGGATCTAACCCAGTTGCATGTGACGGGTGCTTTGGGAGCCTTGGGCGGCATTATGAAGGATGGAAGCCTATGACAAAATAAAAATTTCTGGCTCAAATTTAAGCCAGAGAAAATATTTCAATTCATATTCAAGATGGCGGCTTATGAAGGGGCCTAATGATATATGGCTAATTGTGTCAGATTGTTTAAGCCGCCATGGGAAACAGTAGCAATTAAATTATTTAAATCCACTATGAGTGATCAGGATTATTCATTGAGCATTGCCTCTTTAAGCCGGCGATAAGAGTCACCATGGCTAACAGATACAGTTTTTTGCCTAAGTGTCACACAAACAAGTTTCGCAGATTGAAGCTGTTATTTTGGATCAAACGGTCATTCAGAAAAGAAAATATTCTAGACCTAAAAAAGGTACAGATGAGTGTGAGAGTTCTAATGAGGCCTCTGAACTAGAGAAAGGAATCTACTAGCATCTGAAATGGATGCGAAACGGTTACCGCACAAGTTATATGTTCTTTTTGGATCAGAAGAAGCCGCGGTGGAGGAACCACGAAGAAACGATGAAGAACCATGAAGAACACGGAAGAACTTGACAACCCTAAATGCAGATCTGAAGTGCGGGAAGGTGAAGACTTACAGCTGTAGATCTACTGCGGAGGATCGCCGCCGTTCTCTGGTCGATTCAGGTTGATGCAGCGGCCAAGATCGACGAAGATGAGGTGCTCTGCTGCGGCGGCGGCGGCGGCGGAGCTCGAGCAGCAGCGGAGTCGCGAGAGGAGGAAGACGACAGAAAGGGGGAGAATGAAGAAAGACCTAAAGGTCGTGCTTATTTATAAGGAAAAGACTGACACAGAGGGCGCGAGAAACGAGGAGGCCAGACGTGGTTATCCAGCTACTCCGACGCCTCGATTTTCGGGATGGTCATTAAGATAAGGATCCGTTGTGATATGACAGAATAAAAAATGAATTTAATGGAAGATGACGTCATGGCGGGTTACCATGAATCCAGAAGATGACGACATGGCGGGTTATAACTTTTGCACAGACAGAAGCCAGAAGGCTTTTTCTTAAGGTATTGAAGATTGACATGAACCAGTTCAAATCAATCTGGGGCCTAATGTTGGGGATATAACTACTAGTGTAACCCGCCCAGGAGGGGCCGGGTTACGCTATGGCAATTCATCATATGAAGCCCAATATCAAGCTTGAAGATGGCGGTTCAATAAAGGGCCTAAAGCCCGTAGGCGACTTAAGGCCCGTAGTGATAAACCGCCGTAATGGCATGACTTGTGTTGTAATGCAAGATTAACTAGTCACCGAGCCGGACACTGTTTATGAGCCGGCCGGGACTCTGTAGGCCGCGGGGCGTCAACCCGTGTATATAAGGGGACGACCCGCCGGCGGCTTAGGGCAAGTAACATCAAATCGGTAGCCAGGCATAGCGGATTCGCTCCCTGGTCATCGAAACCCTAGTAATTCCACCTCAACTGGAGTAGGCTTTTACCTTCACCGTAAGGGGCCGAACCAGTATAACCCTCGTGTTCTTTGTCCCGCTTTAACCCCTTTAAGCTTCCTAGTTGCGATGGCTCCACGACTAAGTCCTTTCACGAGGACATTTGCCATGACTATTCCACGACAAAGTGTGTGTTTGGCAGCAAGGTATCTTGGGGTTCTTCTTTCGGGAGTCACGAGGTAATCCGATATGATTTCTGCGCTCGGTAAAGGATCCAGAAATTTTGGTTAGGAATGCTAGATCCCGGGACAAACGAGATACCAATATTCTTTTAGAGAAAGTCAACTTCTTCGTGGGATCTGTTCTCCTCATCTTCGGCAATCTCATCTGGTGCCATGAGGTGGGGAGAATCTTTGTGGGATCGGTGCTCCCCGCCTTTGGTGATCTCGTGCAAAGAGGTGGAGGAGAACCTTCGTGGGGACGGTTCTCCTCCACCTCGATGATCTTTGTGCCAAGAGGTGGGGGAAAGCATTGGATTGGAGCGGACGACATTTTTTCTTTTCAGGACACACCGTGAAGAGGTGTATCGGCATCACACAAGAAGAACAAAAGGGGCTGGTACAACGCCATTTGGCATACAACGTTAACACGACTTGCCTTGTTCAACCTCAAGCCGCGGATAGCAAGGGTACATGATGATCTACCTCGAGATCATATGGATCAGTTCTAACGTCTAAGGTTCCATGTCTCTCTATGAACTAAACCCCTCGGCTTATATGGGCACCGGGGGTATTTACAGTCATAAGTATGTCAGCTACAACTCAGTATAACGTGCCAATCATTCAAATACGCCTTGAAGTGTATGCCAAGTCTTAAGATGATTTCATCTTGAGTACACCGAGGGCCAGGGCATGTGTGCCCCATTCTTCAGTTGTCGGTGGATCCTTGGCCCTGCCCATGAATGGTAGGCCTGAAGGAAATATGCCCTAGAGGCAATGATAAAGTTATTATTTATTTCCTTATATCATGATAAATGTTTATTATTCATGCTAGAATTGTATTAACCAGAAACATGATACATGTGTGAATACATAGACAAACAAAGTGTCACTAGTATGCCTCTACTTGACTAGCTCGTTAATCAAAGATGGTTATGTTTCCTGGCCATAGACATGAGTTGTCATTTGATTAATGGGATCACATCATTAGGAGAATGATGTGATTGACTTGACCCATTCCGTTAGCTTAGCACTTGATCGTTTAGTATGTTGCTATTGCTTTCTTCATGACTTATACATGTTCCTATGACTATGAGATTATGCAACTCCCGTTTACCGGAGGAACACTTTGTGTGCTACCAAACGTCACAACGTAACTGGGTGATTATAAAGGTGCTCTACAGGTGTCTCCGAAGGTACTTGTTGGGTTGGCGTATTTCGAGATTAGGATTTGTCACTCCGATTGTCGGAGAGGTATCTCTGGGCCCACTCGGTAATGCACATCACTATAAGCCTTGCAAGCATTGTAACTAATGAGTTAGTTGCGAGATGATGTATTACGGAACGAGTAAAGAGACTTGCCGGTAACGAGATTGAACTAGGTATTGAGATACCGACGATCGAATCTCGGGCAAGTAACATACCGATGACAAAGGGAACAACGTATGTTGTTATGCGGTTTGACCGATAAAGATCTTCGTAGAATATGTAGGAGCCAATATGAGCATCCAGGTTCCGCTATTGGTTATTGACCGGAGACGTGTCTCGGTCATGTCTACATTGTTCTCGAACCCGTAGGGTCCGCACGCTTAAAGTTTCGGTGACGATTGTATTATGAGTTTTTGTGTTTTTGATGTACCAAAGGTTGTTCGGAGTCCTGGATGTGATCATGGACATGACGAGGAGTCTCGAAATGGTCGAGACGTAAAGATCGATATATTGGACGACTATGTTCGGACACCAGAATGGTTTCGGGGAGTTTCGGACATATACCGGAGTACCGGGGGTTACCGGAACCCCCCGGGGAGTGTAATGGGCCAAGATGGGCCTTAGTGGAGAAGAGGAGGGGCGGCTAGGGCTGGCCGCACGTCCCCTCCCCCTCTAGTCCGAATTGGACAAGGAGGGGGGCGGCACACCCTTTCCTTCCCCCTCTCTCCTTCCCTTCCTTTCCCCCTCCTACTCCAACTAGGAAAAGAGGGAGTCCTACTCCCGGTGGGAGTAGGACTCCTCCCTAGCGCGCCCTCCCCTGGCCGGCCGCCTCCTCCCCCTGGTCCTTTATATACGGGGGCAGGGGGGCACCTCTAGACATAATAAGTGATCTCTTGATCTCTTAGCCATGTGCGGTGCCCCCCTCCACCATATTCCACCTCGATCATATCGTAGCGGTGCTTAGGTGAAGCCCTGCGTCGGTAGCATCATCATCACCGTCACCACGCTGTCGTGCTGACGGAACTCTCCCGTGAAGCTCTTCTAGATCGGAGTTCGCGGGACGTCATCGAGCAGAACGTGTGCTGAACTCGAAGGTGCCGTACGTTCGGTACTTGGATCAGTCGGATCGTGAAGACGTACGACTACATCAACTGCGTTGTGCTAACGCTTCCGCTTTCGGTCTATGAGGGTACGTGGACTACACTCTCCCCTCTCGTTGCTATGCATCACCATGATCCTGTGTGTGCGTAGGAATTTTTTTGAAATTACTACGTTCCCCAACAGTGGCATCAGAGCCAGGTTTTACGCGTAGAAGTTATATGCACGAGTAGAACACATGTGAGTTGTGGGCGATACAAGTCATACTGCTTACCAGCATGTCATACTTTGGTTCGGCGGTATTGTTGGATGAAGCGGCCCGGACCGACATTACGCGTACGCTTACGCGAGACTGGTTCTACCGACGTGCTTTGCACACAGGTGGCTGGCGGGTGTCAGTTTCTCCAACTTTAGTTGAACCGAGTGTGGCTACGCCCTGTCCTTGAAAAGGTTAAAACATCACTAACTTGACGAACTATCGTTGTGGATTTGATGCGTAGGTAAGAACGGTTCTTGCTCAGCCCGTAGCAGCCACGTAAAACTTGCAACAACAAAGTAGAGGACGTCTAACTTGTCATGTTGTGATGTGATATGGTCAAGACATGATGCTATATTTTATTGTATGAGATGATCATGTTTTGTAACCGAGTTATCGGCAACTGGCAGGAGCCATATGGTTGTCGCTTTATTGTATGCAATGCAATCGCCCTGTAATGCTTTACTTTATCACTAAGCGGTAGCGATAGTCGTAGAAGCAATAGTTGGCGAGACGACAACGATGCTACGATGGAGATCAAGGTGTCGCGCCGGTGACGATGGTGATCATGACGGTGCTTCGGAGATGGAGATCACAAGCACAAGATGATGATGGCCATATCATATCACTTATATTGATTGCATGTGATGTTTATCCTTTATGCATCTTATTCTGCTTTGATTGACGGTAGCATTATAAGATGATCTCTCACTAAATTTCAAGATAAAAGTGTTCTCCCTGAGTATGCACCGTTGCCAAAGTTCGTCGTGCCGAGACACCACGTGATGATCGGGTGTGATAAGCTCTACGTTCATCTACAACGGGTGCAAGCCAGTTTTGCACACGCAGAATACTCGGGTTAAACTTGACGAGCCTAGCATATGCAGATATGGCCTCGGAACACTGAGACCGAAAGGTCGAGCGTGAATCATATAGTAGATATGATCAACATAGTGATGTTCACCATTGAAAACTACTCCATCTCACGTGATGATCGGACATGGTTTAGTTGATTTGGATCACGTGATCACTTAGATGATTAGAGGGATATCTATCTAAGTGGGAGTTCTTAAATAATATGATTAATTAAACTTAAATTTATCATGAACTTAGTACCTGATAGTATTTTGCTTGTCTATGTTGTTTGTAGATAGATGGCCCGTGCTGTTGTTCCGTTAAATTTTAATGCGTTCCTTGAGAAAGCAAAGTTGAAAGATGATGGTAGCAATTACACGGACTGGGTCCGTAACTTGAGGATTATCCTCATTGCTGCACAGAAGAATTACGTCCTGGAAGCACTGCTGGGTTCCAGGCCCGCTGCAGATGCAACTGACGACGTTAAGAACGTCTGGCAGAGCAAAGCTGATGACTACTCGATAGTTCAGTGTGCCATGCTTTACGGCTTAGAACCGGGGCTTCAACGACGTTTTGAACGTCATGGAGCATATGAGATGTTCCAGGAGTTGAAGTTCATATTTCAAGCAAATGCCCGGATTGAGAGATATGAAGTCTCCAATAAGTTCTACAGCTGCAAGATGGAGGAGAATAGTTCTGTCAGTGAACATATACTCAAAATGTCTGGGTATAACAATCACTTGATTCAACTGGGAGTTAATCTTCCGGATGATAGTGTCATTGACAGAATTCTTCAATCACTGCCACCAAGCTACAAGAGCTTCGTGATGAACTACAATATGCAAGGGATGGATAAGACAATTCCCGAGCTCTTCGCAATGCTAAAGGCTGCGGAGGTAGAAATCAAGAAGGAGCATCAAGTGTTGATGGTCAATAAGACCACCAGTTTCAAGAAAAAGGGTAAAGGGAAGAAGAAGGGGAACTTCAAGAAGAACAGCAAACAAGTTGCTGCTCAAGAGAAGAAACCCAAGTCTGGACCTAAGCCTGAGACTGAGTGCTTCTACTGCAAGCAGACTGGTCACTGGAAGCGGAACTGCCCCAAGTATTTGGCGGATAAGAAGGATGGCAAGGTGAACAAAGGTATATGTGATATACATGTTATTGATGTGTACCTTACCAGAGCTCGCAGTAGCACCTGGGTATTTGATACTGGTTCTGTTGCTAATATTTGCAACTCGAAACAGGGACTACGGATTAAGCGAAGACTGGCTAAGGACGAGGTGACGATGCGCGTGGGAAATGGTTCCAAAGTCGATGTGATCGCCGTCGGCACGCTACCTCTACATCTACCTTCGGGATTAGTTTTAGACCTGAATAATTGTTATTTGGTGCCAGCGTTGAGCATGAACATTATATCTGGATCTTGTTTGATGCGAGACGGTTATTCATTTAAATCTGAGAATAATGGTTGTTCTATTTATATGAGTAATATCTTTTATGGTCATGCACCCTTGAAGAGTGGTCTATTTTTGTTGAATCTCGAAAGTAGTGATACACATATTCATAATGTTGAAGCCAAAAGATGCAGAGTTGATAATGATAGTGCAACTTATTTGTGGCACTGCCGTTTGGGTCATATTGGTGTAAAGCGCATGAAGAAACTCCATACTGATGGACTTTTGGAATCACTTGATTATGAATCACTTGGTACTTGCGAACCGTGCCTCATGGGCAAGATGACTAAAACGCCGTTCTCCGGAACTATGGAGCGAGCAACTGATTTGTTGGAGATCATACATACTGATGTATGTGGTCCAATGAATGTTGAGGCTCGCGGCGGGTATCGTTATTTTCTCACCTTCACAGATGATTTAAGCAGATATGGGTATATCTACTTAATGAAACATAAGTCTAAAACATTTGAAAAGTTCAAAGAATTTCAGAGTGAAGTTGAAAATCATCGTAACAAGAAAATAAAGTTTCTACGATCTGGTCGTGAAGGAGAATATTTGAGTTACAAGTTTGGTCTACATTTGAAACAATGCGGAATAGTTTCGCAACTCACGCCACCCGGAACACCACAGCGTAATGGTGTGTCAGAACGTCGTAATCGTACTTTACTAGATATGGTGCGATCTATGATGTCTCTTACTGATTTACCGCTATCGTTTTGGGGTTATGCTCTAGAGACAGCTGCATTCACGTTAAATAGGGCGCCATCAAAATCCGTTGAGACGACACCTAATGAACTGTGGTTTAGCAAGAAACCAAAGTTGTCATTTCTTAAAGTTTGGGGCTGCGATGCTTATGTGAAAAAGCTTCAACCTGATAAGCTCGAACCCAAATCGGAGAAATGTGTCTTCATAGGATACCCAAAGGAAACTGTTGGGTACACCTTCTATCACAGATCCGAAGGCAAAACATTCGTTGCCAAAAATGGATACTTTCTAAAGAAGGAGTTTCTCTCGGAAGAAGTGAGTGGGAGGAAAGTAGAACTTGATGAGGTAACTGTACCTGCTCCCTTATTGGAAAGTAGTTCATCACAGAAACCGGTTCCTGTGACACCTACACCAATTAGTGAGGAAGCTAATGATGATGATCATGAAGCTTCAGATCAAGTTACTACAGAACCTCGTAGGTCAACCAGAGTAAGATCCGCACCAGAGTGGTAGGTAATCCTGTTCTGGAGGTCATGTTACTAGACCATGACAAACCTACGAACTATGAAGAAGCGATGGTGAGCCCAGATTCCGCAAAATGGCTTGAGGCCATGAAATCTAAGATGGGATCCATGTATGAGAACAAAGTGTGGACTTTGGTTGACTTGCCCGATGATCGGCAAGCAATTGAGAATAAAAGGATCTTCAAGAAGAAGACAGACACTGACGGTAATGTTACTGTCTATAAAGCTCGACTTGTTGCGAAAGGTTTTCGACAAGTTCAAGGGATTGACTACGATGAGACCTTCTCACCCATAGCGATGCTTAAGTCCGTCCGAATCATCTTAGCAATTGCCGCATTTTATGATTATGAAATTTGGCAAATGGATGTAAAGACTGCATTCCTGAATGGATTTCTGGAAGAAGAGTTGTATATGATGCAACATGAAGGTTTTATCGATCCAAAGGGAGCTAACAAAGTGTGCAAGCTCCAGCGATCCATTTATGGACTGGTGCAAGCCTCTCGGAGTTGGAATAAACGCTTTGATAGTGTGATCAAAGCATATGGTTTTATACAGACTTTTGGAGAAGCCTGTATTTACAAGAAAGTGAGTGGGAGCTCTGTAGCATTTCTAATCTTATATGTGGATGACATATTGTTGATTGGAAATAATATAGAATTTCTGGATAGCATAAAAGGATACTTGAATAAGAGTTTTTCAATGAAGGACCTCGGTGAAGCTGCTTACATATTGGGCATCAAGATCTATAGAGATAGATCAAGACGCTTAATTGGACTTTCACAAAGCACATACCTTGACAAAGTTTTGAAGAAGTTCAAAATGGATCAAGCAAAGAAAGGGTTCTTGCCTGTGTTACAAGGTGTGAAGTTGAGTAAGACTCAATGCCCGACCACTGCAGAAGATAGAGAGGAAATGAAAGGTGTTCCCTATGCTTCAGCCATAGGCTCTATCATGTATGCAATGCTGTGTACCAGACCTGATGTGTGCCTTGCTATAAGTTTAGCAGGGAGGTACCAAAGTAATCCAGGAGTGGATCACTGGACAGGGGTCAAGAACATCCTGAAATACCTGAAAAGGACTAAGGATATGTTTCTCGTTTATGGAGGTGACAAAGAGCTCATCGTAAATGGTTACGTTGATGCAAGCTTTGACACTGATTCAGACGATTCTAAATCGCAAACCGGATACGTGTTTATATTGAACGGTGGAGCTGTCAGTTGGTGCAGTTCTAAACAAAGCGTCGTGGCGGGATCTACGTGTGAAGCGGAGTACATAGCTGCTTCGGAAGCAGCAAATGAAGGAGTCTGGATCAAGGAGTTCATATCCGATCTAGGTGTCATACCTAGTGCATCGGGTCCAATGAAAATCTTCTGTGACAATACTGGTGCAATTGCCTTGGCAAAGGAATCCAGATTTCACAAGAGGACCAAGCACATCAAAAGACGCTTCAATTCCATCCGGGACCAAGTCCAGGTGGGAGACATAGAGATTCGCAAGATACATACGGATCTGAATGTTGCAGACCCATTGACTAAGCCTCTTCCACGAGCAAAACATGATCAACACCAAGGCTCCATGGGTGTTAGAATCATTACTGTGTAATCTAGATTATTGACTCTACTGCAAGTGGGAGACTGAAGGAAATATGCCCTAGAGGCAATAATAAAGTTATTATTTATTTCTTTATATCATGATAAATGTTTATTATTCAGGCTAGAATTGTATTAACCGGAA
This sequence comes from Triticum aestivum, assembly GCF_018294505.1. Lineage (NCBI taxonomy): Eukaryota > Viridiplantae > Streptophyta > Magnoliopsida > Poales > Poaceae > Triticum > Triticum aestivum. The sequence goes on from NC_057802.1 coordinate 550,383,000, forward strand.
ACATGATACATGTGTGAATACATAGACAAACAAAGTGTCACTAGTATGCCTCTACTTGACTAGCTCATTAATCAAAGATGGTTATGTTTCCTGGCCATTGACATGAGTTGTCATTTGATTAATGGGATCACATCATTAGGAGAATGATGTGATTGACTTGACCCATTCCGTTAGCTTAGCACTTGATCGTTTAATATGTTGGTATTGCTTTCTTCATGACTTATACATGTTCCTATGACTATGAGATTATGCAACTCCCGTTTACCGGAGGAACACTTTGTGTGCTACCAAACTTCACAACGTAACTGGGTGATTATAAAGGTGCTCTACAGGTGTCTCCGAAGGTACTTGTTGGGTTGGCGTATTTCGAGATTAGGATTTGTCACTCCGATTGTCGGAGAGGTATCTCAGGGCCCACTCGGTAATGCACATCACTATAAGCCTTGCAAGCATTGTAACTAATGAGTTAGTTGCGAGATGATGTATTACGGAACGAGTAAAGAGACTTGCCGGTAACGATATTGAACTAGGTATTGAGATACCGACGATCGAATCTCGGGCAAGTAACATACCGATGACAAAGGGAACAACGTATGTTGTTATGCGGTTTGACCGATAAATATCTTCGTAGAATATGTAGGAGCCAATATGAGCATCCAGGTTCCGCTATTGGTTATTGACCGGAGATGTGTCTCGGTCATGTCTACATTGTTCTCAAACCCGTAGGGTCCGCACGCTTAAAGTTTCGGTGACGATTGTATTATGAGTTTTTGTGTTTTTGATGTACCGAAGGTTTTTCAGAGTCCCGGATGTGATCATGGACATGACGAGGAGTCTCGAAATGGTCGAGACGTAAAGATCGATATATTGTACGACTATGTTCGGACTTCGGAATGGTTTCGGGGAGTTTCAGACATACACCGAAGTACCGGGTGGTTACCGGAACCCCCCGGGGAGTTTAATGGGCCGAGATGGGCCTTAGTGGAGAAGAGGAGGGGCGGCTAGGGCTGGCCGCGCGCCCCCTCCCCCTCTAGTCCGAATTGGACAAGGAGGGGGGGCGGCGCCCCTTTCCTTCCCCCTCTCTCCTTCCCTTCCTTTCCCCCTCCTACTCCAACTAGGAAAAGAGGGAGTCCTACTCCCGGTGGGAGTAGGACTCCTCCTTGGCGCGCCCTCCCCTGGCCGGCCGCCTCCTCCCCCTGGTCCTTTAAATACGGGTGCAGGGGGCACCTCTACACACAACAATTGATCTCTTGATCTCTTAGCCGTGTGCGGTGCCCCCTCCACCATATTCCACCTCGATCATATCGTAGCGGTGCTTAGGCAAAGCCCTGCGTCGGTAGCATCATCATCACCGTCACCACGCCGTCGTGCTGATGGAACTCTCCCGTGAAGCTCTGCTGGATCGGAGTTCGCGGGACATCATCGAGCTGAACGTGTGCTGAACTCGGAGGTGCCGTACGTTCGGTACTTGGATCGGTCGGATCGTGAAGACATACGACTACATCAACCGCGTTGTGCTAACGCTTCCGCTTTCGGTCTACGAGGGTACGTGGACTACACTCTCCCCTCTCGTTGCTATGCATCACCATGATCCTGTGTGTGCGTAGGAATTTTTTTGAAATTACTACGTTCCCCAACAAGGCCGACGTGCTGCGCACCCCCTAAACCAGGACACCGTCACAAGGTATCCTAGGTTTTTTTCCAGGAGTCACAAGGAGATAAGATTTCTGCACTCCGTAGGAGCATCTACAACCGGACCCCTCAAAACAGGCGGGTCATGAAATTGCCATACAACCGGACACCCTATACCCAACCCAAACTTCGGACTGTCCAACACCTCTGATTCCCCGCCCATATATGGGGTGGATATGGGGAGGCCTGAACGCACTCGGACGCGTTCATCACATCGAATTGCTGGAAGCGATCCATACAAATATCTTCAAATCGTCCCCAAGCTAGCCTGACTTGTCCTCTTCCTCTCCTCTCTTCTGTCTCATCCGCACCATCGCCACCATATCCACGCAGCTATCCCCAACCCATTACGCCGCCATCAGAGGCCTCAACCCGACACCGCTGTTTGTGCCACCACGAAATGACACCCCTTGTATGCCCAACTCCTCCAGACATACACCTGATGTCTACTAGGCAACCTTCTTCTTGTAGACTTGTGTAGGGCCTCCAAGCGGAGAGTTTTGTAGGACAGTAGCAAATTTCCCTCAAGTGGATGACCTAAGATTTATCAATCCGTGGGAGGCGTACGATGAAGATGGTCTCTCTCAAACAATCCTGCAACCAAATACAAAGAGTCTCTTGTGTCCCCAACACACCCAATACAATGGTAAATTGTATAGGTGCACTAGTTCGGCGAAGAGATGGTGATACAAGTGTAATATGGATGATAGATATAGGTTTTTGTAATCTGAAATTAATAAAACAACAAGGTAGCAAGTAACAAAAGTGAGCGAAGACGGTATTGCAATGCTTGAAAACAAGGCCTAGGGTTCATACTTTCACTAGTGTAAGTTCTCTCAACAATGATAACATAATTAGATCATATGACAATCCCTCAACATGCAACAAAGAGTCACTCTAAAGTCACTAATAGCGGAGAACAAATGAAGAGATTATTGTAGGGTACGAAACCACCTCAAAGTTATTCTTTCTGGTCGATCTATTGGGCTATTCCTATAAGTGTCACAAACAGCCCTAGAGTTCGTACTAAAATAACACCTTAAGATACACATCAACCAAAACCCTAATGTCACCTAGATACTCCAATGTCACCACAAGTATCCGCGGGTTCGATTATACGATATGAATCACACAATCTCAGATTCATCTATTCAAACCAACACAAAGAACTTCAAAGAGTGCCCCAAAGTTTCTACCGGAGAGTCAAGACGAAAACGTGTGCCAACCCCTATGCATAAGTTCTCAAGGTCACAGAACCCGCAAGTTGATCATCAAAACATACATCAAGTAGATCACGTGAATATCCCATTGTCACCACAGATAAGCACATGTGATGTCTACTACACAACCTTCTTCTTGTAGACGTTGTTGGGCCTCCAAGTGCGGAGGTTTGTAGGACAGTAGCAAATTTTCCTCAAGTGGATGAATTAAGGTTTATCAATCCGTGGGAGGCGTAGGATGAAGATGGTCTCTCTCAAGCAACCCTGCAACCAAATAACAAAGAGTCTCTTGTGTCCCCAACACACCCAATACAATGGTAAATTGTATAGGTGCACTAGTTCGGCGAAGAGATGGTGATACAAGTGCAATATGGATGGTAGATATATGTTTTTGTAATCTGAAAATATAAAAACAGCAAGGTAACAAGTGGTAAAAGTGAGCGTAAACGGTATTGCAATGCTAGAAAACAAGGCCTAAGGTTCATACTTTCACTAGTGCAAGTTCTCTCAACAATAATAACATAATTGGATCATATAACTATCCCTCAACATGCAACAAAGAGTCACTCCAAAGTCACTAATAGCGGAGAACAAACGAAGAGATTATTGTAGGGTACGAAACCACCTCAAAATTATCCTTTCTGATCAATCTATTCAAGAGTCCGTAGTAAAATAACACGAAGTATTCTTTTCGTTCGATCTATCATAGAGTTCGTACTAGAATAACACCTTAAGACACAAATCAACCAAAACCCTAATGTCACCTAGATACTCCAATGTCACCTCAAGTATCCGTGGGTATGATTATACGATATGCATCACACAATCCTAGATTCATCTATTCAACCAACACAAAGAACTTCAAAGAGTGCCCCAAAGTTTCTACCGGAAAGTCAAGACAAAAACGTGTGCCAACCCCTATGCATAAGTTCACAAGGTCACTGAACCCGCAAGTTGGTCACTGAACACAAAGAACTTCAAAGAGTGCCCCAAATTGCAGCTTCTTCGGCAGCCCTGGAGCTTTTTTGGTGAATTTTGTCCAAACCCTGCCAGACAAAGAAAACAATTACTTGATATCAGGAAATGAACAAAGTTGCTGATATGGTGCGATAATGATCGATTTAACTTACTTCTCGAGCATTTCAGTCATGTCCGCATACTCCTTAGGATCTTTTCGTCTCGAGTCTAAGACGGTTACTAGTCCCTGCTCAAGCTTAATCTCTTGGAGAATATATAGTGGAACCTGCGCACGCATGCATAACTCATTAATTACATTACTATAACCTGGACTAATAAGGGAAACCGAATATGCACAAGACAGTAACACTCACTTGAAGTTGTAAGGAAAGAGTATTATATCTTTGTTTTCATTTATTACCAACGATCGTAGCAAGTTGGCCTCGGTATCTTTGGCATGAAATTTAACCTCATTTGCATCTATGAGATTTGTGTTAATGAACCCAATATCCACGATTTGTCTTTTCTTCAATTCGGCGATCTTCAATCTCCATATATAATATAGCGAGGATAATTATAAATACATGCAATGAAAGAGCTGACCTATATATAGAGACTTAATGACAGAAATAGTACTACTTACAGAAAGTAGCAAGTGACCGTTAATTTATCGAGGGCCATTTGATTGAAAAACTGAAAGAACTCCTCAAATGGAACATGTAACAGATCAATTCCAACGAGGTCATGCTCCTCTTTAACGAACAACGTCAAAGTATTCATCCCCCCAGACTCTCTGCAGGTTTTCATGTACCAATCATGAAAAAAATTAATGTAATAAATCTAATAAGAAATTAATATAATAAAAAACATGCTCTGAACTTACATATAGCCACATACATACAAATATACATTTTATATATATGAACAAAAAATTAATCTAATACAAAATAAAAACAGAGCCGGACCGGCGCGGCGGCTCACAGCGGGGGCGCCTGGCGATGGCGACGGCGCGCGGGGGCGGGCCGCGGGAAGGGGCTCGGGCGCGGGGCAGGGGCCGGCGCGGCGACGGCGTGGTCGTGGGCAGGGGCGGCACGGCGATGGAATCGGAGGTAGGGCCGGCGCGGCGACGGCGTCGGAGGCAGGGCCGATGATGGTGATGGCGACGAGGAGCAGCGCCGGGGCGTCGGGCACGAACTAACGGTGAAGTTGTGAAATTTTCACAAGTCCAGCTTATATACACAGAGCATTGGTACCGGTTCGTGGCAGCAACCGGGACGAATGCTACCTTTAGTCCCGGTTGGTGCCACCAACCGTGACCAAAGGTCAGTTTTCGGCAGCCCAAAGGGCGGGAAGCGGCGGCCTTTGGTCCCGGTTGGTGCCACCAACCGGGACCAAAGGCCCTGTGCTGCTGCGCCCGCGTCGAAAGTTTAGTCCCACCTCGCTAGTTGAGAGGGGCGCGCAGTGGTTTATAAGCCCCACTGCCGCACCCGTCTCGAGCTCCTCTCCATTGCAGGCTTACGGGCCTAATTGTCACTGCTATGCTTGATGGGCCTACTGGGCCTTCTGCGGGCCTGAATCCTGGCCCATCGTTGGGTTTCTAATCATATTCAGGCCGTGGTGGCCCAGTAGGTGGCATATTTTTTTGCCTGTTTTTGTTTTCTTTTTTGCTTTATTTATTTTGTTTTGTTTCTACTTACAACAAAAAACTTATTTATTTTATTTTATTTTGTTTCTAATTACTATTTATTTTACTTTATGATAATTTTTTTTGCTATTAAAGTTTCTAACATAAAAAGTTCTTTATGAAAATTCTTTTTGCTTTTAATGATTTTGAACAGAAAATACTTCGATAATTTTAGTTGCATCAATTTTATATAATTTTAGTTTCAATAATACTAGAGGTTGCTTATAATGTTTTGAACAGAAAATACTTTGATAATTTTAGTTTCATAAATTTTATTAATGCTATTAAAGTTTATTTTATTTTGTTTCTACTTATATATTTTATTAAAGTTTATATTATTTTGTTTCTAGTTACTTATTTATTTTATTTGTTATTTTTCATGCACCATTTTTCATGCATTTACTGATTATTCTGAGCTATAAGACCGTGAAATTGAAAAGCATTTCAAATGAACTCTGAAAAGGTTGAAAGTTGGCATGGTATCATCATTTGACGCACATAGCATGTGCAAGAAAGTAGAGAGGGTTACGGCAAAAACTGGATGCACTTCGTGTACAAAACGGACAATCTCTTTCGAAGTATCAGGGTTTCATACGGAAACTCGTCTGTTACAAAGGGATTTCATTTTTTTAACTTATTTGAACTCCAGAGTTTTTCTGTGTTCAAAATGCACCATTCAAAGCCACATCATCAATTTTCAACCCTTCCCGACATCATTTGTTATTTTTGATGCATTTATTGATTATTTTGAGCTATAAGACCCTGAAATTGAAAAGCATTTCAAATGAACTCTTAAAAGGTTGAAAGTTGGCATGGTATCATCATTTGACCCACATAGCATGTGCAAGAAAGTAGAGAGGGTTACGGCAAAAACTGGATGCACTTCGTGTACAAAACGGTTAATCTCTTTCGAAGTATCAGGGTTTCATACGGAAACTCGTGTGTTACAAAGGGATTTCATTTTTTTTAAGTTATTCGAACTCCAGAGTTTTTCTGTGTTCAAAATGCACCATTCAAAGCCACATCATCAATTTTCAACCCTTTCTGACTTCATTTGTTATTTTTCATGCATTTACTGATTATTTTGAGCTATAAGACCCTGAAATTGAAAAGCATTTCAAATGAACTCTGAAAGGGTTGAAAGTTGGCATGGTATCATCATTTGACCCACATAGCATGTGCAAGAAAGTAGAGAGCGTTACGGCAATAACTGGATGCACTTCGTGTACAAAACGGACAATCTCTTTCGAAGTATCAGGGTTTCATACGGAAACTCGTCTGTTACAAAGGGATTTATTTTTTTAACTTATTTGAACTCCAAAGTTTTTCTGTGTTCAAAATGCACCATTCAAAGCCACATCATCAATTTTCAACCCTTTCTGACTTCATTTGTTATTTTTCATGCATTTACTGACTATTTTGAGCTGTGAGACCCTGAAATTGATAAGTGACCAAATTAATAGAAGTTCATCATCACATTAAAACCAAAGTACATACATAGTTCTCATTGAACAACATATATAGCTCTCCAGAGCATCTAATTAAACCATACATTGAAATTATGTAAAACATTTCAATGCAACAAGAAATACGATCATAATCGCAACCAAGGTAACAATTGATCCAACTGCATAATTATACCAAGCCTCGGTATGAATGGCATATTTTCTAATCTTTCTAATCTTCAACCGCATTGCATCCATCTTGATCTTGTGATCATCGACGACATCCGCAACATGCAACTCCAATATCATCTTCTCCTCCTCAATTTTTTTATTTTTTCCTTCAAGTAATTGTTTTCTTCTTCAACTAAATTTAACCTCTCGACAATAGGGTCGGTTGGAATTTCCGGTTCAACCACCTCCTAGATAAATAAAATATATGTCACGTTGGTCGGCATAATTGTCATAAACAATAAATGAACCAAATAGTTATAAAAAGATAATATATACCACATCCGAATCATAGACATGACGAGGGCCGACGGGGGCGGATACCAAAACCATCGCACTATATAATAACAAGGAATAATAAAAGTAAGAAAATTAGACAAGTATCTATCTGAAGTAAGAATTTTTTTCTTTCAGAAAGAAGATAAGAACAAGAGGCTCACCACGGTGGTGCCGGCGACGAGATCGGCGCGGGCGATCGACGGCGGTGAAGACGGGGACAGGACGTGACGGACCGCTAAACCTGGACAAATCTCGGGGAAAATGAAGCTCGGTGTTCGAGTTTCGAGAGGAGAAAGATTAACTAGTGTGGCTCAGACATTTCATCGAACACCTCATGTGCATAGGAGGTGAACTAGAGCACCCAAATGCCCTCCCCTCACCGGCCAGAAAAAACAGAGCACTGTGGAGTGCTCTGCTGTGGCGATGGGGTATATATAGGCAGCTCATTTGTCCCGGTTCGTGGCTGAAACCGGGACTAAAGCCCAGCCATCTGTCCCGGTTCAAGTCAAGAACCGGGACCAATGGTTGTGGGCCAGGAGCGAGGCACATTGGTCCCGGTTCGTGCCTAGAACCGGGACAAATGGGTCGCCATGAACCGGGACCAATGCCCACGAGGCCCCGGCCGGCCCCCTGGGCTATCGAACCGGGACGAATGACCCCATGGGTCCCGGTTCGTGACTGAACCAAAGCCCTGTTTTCTACTAGTGGTGTTTGGACCGGAGTAGCTGAGAGAACAAATTGTTGGGGACACCATTTTTTTGGCAATTGAAGCATCAAGAGGTGTTGCATGTATCTTTGGCTTAGTTGATTGCATACATTGCCAATGAAAAAACAGGCCGGAAAGGTTTGCGCACGCATTACCAAAGTAACACCAAAAAGGCTACCATCATAATTTGAAAAAGTGGCATCAAAGGACTTATGGATTTGCCATGCTTTTTTAATAGGTGTGGTTCTCATAATGACATCAATATGCTCTAGCGATCTCATTTTTCAAGAGACTTTATGGTGGGGATGCCCCGGCGTGGAACTACACCGTCAACGGGCACAACTTTAAAACTGGATACTATCTTTCTGATGGTATCTATCCTCAGTGGACGGCGTTTGTGAAGACTATATCCGAGACCTGAGGTAGGAAACAATCTCTGTTTGCGCAAATGCAAAAGGGTGCTAGAAAGGATACCGAGAGGCCATTCGGAGTGCTCCAGTTCATGGAGCTGCAATTATGTCAAAACCGAAGACACTTTGAAGGCTGATAACATGCTGTGTAATCTTACACAACACGATTATGGTGGATGAACGTGAGCCTACACACATGATTTGAGAAGCCTGGAATATAGGTCCGCCTCCCGAAACAAGATACAGAGCATGTTGCGTACTTTTAGAGATGCATTGACAACTTTAAGATCAACAAATGCAGATCTTGTGGAGCATAAATGAATCCATGCTAAAATACGAATGGATTTTATGTTTTAGTTATGAACTCCGAATAAATTTATGTTTGAACAATGTATCTTTATGAACGAATAAATGTTATTTGTGTTGCGGTGTTCATTGTTAGGTAATCGATGTGTATGTGTTTGCACTGATATGAGGTTTTGAAAATAAGGATTAGAGTTACAAAGGAGGACATTTAAAGGCAGACAAGCATTGACGCGCCCGCAAACATTTTGGGCCGGATTTGATCCGTTCGATTTGTAGATGCTCTAAAAAGAACCCGAAAATTTGGCTAGGAACGCTGGATCAAGATTCCTTGAGAGAAGTCAGCTCCACTAACCGTGCGGGGCCGCTTCCCGTTTTGCAGACAGGACAACGCACACCATGTTCATCCTTAATCTGCGGAGCTGCACTGTTACGATCGCTGCTCATCTAGAGTACTAGGAGTACAAACCATGCTTTTCTTTCGTCTACAGGCCTACTAACTACAGAAATGAAGCTGTAGTCCTTGCCAACATGAAGAGACATGGACACCAAACCTGCACCAGTGCTTCCCACTGAACTTCACAGTTCACAGCCAACAACAGACTGTCCGTACTGTGCATCCGTCTAGTACCCCTTAACAAAAATATCATCCGTGTTCCCCTTAACAAAAATATCGCACTACCACGTCCTTGCGGTTTGACCAAGCCACCACTAGCCTCTGACCGCCTTTTTGTCGCGGCCGGCCATGCGATTGTTTTTTCAGTCGATTGAAAACCAATCGAGCTTGTGCTCGCGTGCACTCCATGTTTGGTGCTGTCCCACCACTAATCAACAATGAATCAAATCAATCTGTCCCCGTCGATGCAGCCCCTAATTCCCCAGTCTCGGGTTCCTGTCGCCATTACCTTCCTCGCCTTTTTTCTCTTTCACTCAAATTCTTCTTGCTTTCTCCAGTATTTTATGCTAGACCGGGGACGATCGAGGCAGGATTTTCCTTTTCCAAGCGGATGGCGGATGGGGGATGATGGCTGGTTTGGTTCGGTCGCCCGTCGCAGTTAAGCCCTGGCATTGACGGGTGCTAATTGAGAGAGAGAGAGAGAGATATCGGTCCATCCTTTGACGTCGCTCCTCAACTAAACTAGTGTGCACTAGCTACTCCCGCACCTCACCGGAGGAGAGGACTAGTCGTAGTCCTCCTGGTTGATATGTGAGTAAGCTTAGCTGCACGATCGGTCTCAGAGTTTGAATTGTAAGAAAAAGGAAGGCAAAGCTGCTGAAAAGTTCAAACTGCAAGTAGGATTGGAAGTTTATACGTACCCGCTTACAGTGTTTCGACTTTGACAGGTTGAAACTATAAGTAGGATTGGAGTTAATACGTACCCGCTTACAGTGTTTCGACTTTGACAGGTTGGCGCCCCCTTGGCATCCACGTGACCGTATTATGTCCCCGTCATCGTTGCCTAATCACTGAACTACTGCCCATATCATATGTGAAATCAGTTGGATCAAGGATACTTGAAATTGGAGCATCAGATAACCCTTGTTGCTCAAGTCTTGACTTTTACTTCACGCTTGCACATGAAGATGAGCGAGATAGACCGCCTTCACTAGTTAAGCTTTTTTCTTTGCATTTTAGAACACCTTTAGTACTTAAGCTGACTTGGTAAGATTACATGGCGCGCACGCACTGCCTGTTTATTTGTCAACAGGAGCGCAGCAGGCATGAGAGCACGTATACGGATAGTCAAACACGTCCCCGTACGGGGCTACGAAGTCTTCTACGCGTACATCTACCTGTATATGAGATGGAGGATTTCATGTATATATGAGGTATAGTCAAATGGAGTCAAACACAGCTCAGACGACGACGATCATATGGTTGCCGACTCGCCATCAACTTTTAATCAATCAATTAATTAATTTGCGATTATCCCCTCTAACCTCTAGCTAGATGCACCATCCTCGGAATCGCCACGTGCGCGAAAACGAAGAACAAAATGTACCGAAAGGGAAATGGAATTATTAGCGAGCTGGTTGCCTTCGGCGAGAGGGAAAGAACAACTAGAGCCCGTCCACTTGTAAAAGACAAGAGGCACAAACAATTTGTCCTTCGGAATTCCACTACCAATTGCGGCATATTTCATTTCCTGTGGGGTCGGCCGCGACGAGTATAGTTAACTACTAGCAGGAGACACAAATATAATTCCCTTTTTTGTGGTGACATCCTGGTCGAAAGGGACAACCATGAGCAACGAGCATATCCTCAGATGGTTTTGGTGGAGCGAGGCCAGCCGTAATTTACACGTTCGGATTGTCCGGGTTCGGTCACTTGTGGGAAGCCAAGTTTTTTTTTTATTGGTAGAGGATGGGAATTAAAGCATGGTCTTTTATTGGTTTACCTAATATGGAGATAATCCTCTTTGAGAGCATGAAAAATTCGGTTCATTAGGAGGTAGTGGATGCAATGATAGAGCTAGGGATGGGAAGTTATAACCATAACTTGGCAGCACTTGATCGGTGCTCCAATAGATTATGGGGAAAAGACACCACTCGTATCGTCCTAATAATCAGAACTAAATGTGATCATCCAAAGAAAGCACTAATGGGGCCAATGGAATGAGCTTCTTTTTAGAAATCTAGAAGGAGATTAAGAAAAGAAGAAGTTCGTTAAAAATTATCTGCTGCAAGAACGCTCTGGCCCAGTAGCCCTATCAGCATACAAGGTAAGGGTATTGAGGGCACTAACACCCTTGCTGTCTTAATGGCCCATTTGTCTTGATGGCGCGAATGGCAATCACTCGCGGGCCGCAGCCCAATAGCTTCTCTCGTGCCTTGCTAGCTCTAGCTCCCTCACGAGGTTCGCTATTTTTTTCCGTATGGCCACCGGTATTTATATATACTTATAAAAAATTCTTCCACTAAAAAAAAGAAAATTCACGAACAAAATTCGCAATTTTGAGATAAGTTCATGAATTTGAAAAGAGTCACGGATTTTGAATCTTTTTTTACAGATTTTAGAAAGTTCATGTATTTGAAAAGCTGTTTGTGACATGTTCACAATTTTGAAAAAATCTTGAATAAAGTTCATTGATTTTAAAAACTTTGGGGATTTGAAAAGAATCACACATTGAAAAAATGTTCATGACTCAAAGAGTGGATTTGAAAAAAATCATAGATATTAAAACAGTTCACGGATTTTGAAAAATGTTCTTGAATTTGAAAAGAAATATCAAGGATTTGTAAAAAAGTTCACATAATTGGGAAAAGTTTGTGGATTTGAAATTTTTTCATGGATTTTAAAAGGTTCACGGATCTAAAAAAGTCACAATTTTTTTTAAGTTTGTGGATTTGGAAAACCAATTCATCAAAAGTAAAGCAAGTACAAGGGCAAACCAAAAGGATAAAATATAGTGAAAAAACTGTCTTAGAAAACAGACCTGAAGATTTCCAAAACTAGCCCAGGAGCTTGTGGTAGCTTCCCAACACCGCGAATGTAAAACAGTTAGATGGGCCGGCCCAACTACGAAAACTAGCGGCGGGGAATTATGTGCTCCATACGCGCCGAATAGGATGTGCCACAGATAGTGGCCCACTGAAGTACTCATTTGGTAGGCTTGGCAGTGTGCTAAATGCTTTTCACGAAAGTGTTGCCTAATATGCCCATTTGGGCTTCGTTGATCATAAAGAGAAAGTGATATCAAGAAGCTTAGTTTTCTGCTGGTGTCTTTACCGCCATTTACAAGCAATCCTGCAAACCAGCGCACACCCCCTCCATCCATTCCTTCAAGAATAAAGCTCTGCCCATCAAGCGTTCGCTCACAAAGAAGAAGATTCCTCCCGGTTTTCTTTTAGAAGCTCATAGTCCAGTTTTGGGAAGCTTCCAATCTTTTTTTTTCGAACCAGTGTTTGTTCTATTTTCTTCTGTTTTTTCTTTTCTTTTTTCATTTGTATTTTTCTCTGATCTTATCAAATGTGTGATTTTTTAAAAAAAATTTAAGTCTTTTTTTCCAATTTGTGAATGTGTGTCAACTTTGTGATTTTTCTTAAATTTCATGATTATTTTGCAAATCTGTGAACATTTTCAATTTTTACAAAAAACAATGATTTTTTTTTAAAATTTGTGAACTTATTTTTCAAAATAGATGCACTTTATCCAAAATATGATATTTTTTTTGCAAAATCAGTGAACTTATTTCAAATCTGTGACATTGTCTAGTGATCTTTTTTCAAATCTAAGATTTATTTTTCAAAATTGATGAACTTTATCCAAATGCATGATTTTTTTTTTCAAATTTATGATTTTTTGCGAAATCGATGATATTATTTCAAATCCATGAAATTTTGTTTTTTAAATCGTCGTCAACTTTTCTCGAATTCATAAACTATTTTTAAATCCGTGATTTTTTTTGAATTTGCGAATTTTTTCCGAAATTCGGATTTTTTTCTGCATTGGTGAACTTTTTTCTTTGTCTTTTAAGCTTTTTCCAAAAGTCATTGGCTGATCTGTCAATGGTTGACCGGTCAGCCGCGGCTAGTCAACAAGGAACCGAGCGACCAGGAGACCGTGAACAAGCGAAGGAAGTGGCCAGCCGAAGTGACGAGCCGAGCGACCGAGTGCGTTGGGCCGGGCTGCGTGAGCGCCACTTCTTCTGGAGCGCCATTTAGGAGGACTCTAGTTGCAGCATAACGAAAGTGCTATGCGCACGATGAATAGCTGTGTACGACTATTGCTCGAAGGCACATCTAGTTATGTGGTGCCGTCTTGTTGCCATGCATGGGCGACCTGATTTGAATGTTGTGCCTTGTGTGTATAGTGTTGTGTGCATAGCAGTGCTTAAATGAAAATCCTTTTCTCGAGAGAGCATGTCGAGTGGTGCACTTAGCCACCGCTGCGTGTCACGCTCTGGATGCAACCTTGGGATTTTGTATATTTCCTGCATGCATTCTTTGGGATTTTTTCTTGCTTTGGCTTGATTTTTGTAGGTGGCATTTATTTGGGAAATGCATCTATGTGAAAATAACAGCATGCGCTCGTACTTTTCCGTACAGTTGTGCTTCCCGAAAGTAAGAAAAAACACATCTGTGTTTTTTGAAATGGGTCTAAAAATAAAGAAAAACACAACTATACTTTTTGAAAAGAGAAAGACACAAGCTGTGCTTTCGATCGGAGCTTATGCTTGTTGTGCTTTTCAAAAAATATGAAAAGCACAACTATGGCTTCGGGTTCTGTTTTTTTTCTTCCTTTTTTCCATCTTTGCAAATCACATATTTTGAACCTTTTTTACAGACTTTAGAAAGTTCACGTATTTGAAAAGATGTTCGTGAATTTGGAAATGTTCATAAATTTTAAAACAACCATTGATTTGAAAAAAGTTCATTGATTTTGAAAAGTTTGCAGAATTGAAAAGATGTTCACTAATTTGCAAATCATGGATTTAAAAAAATCACAGATTTTAAAATAGTTCACGGTTTTGAAAAGTGTTCGTGAATTTGAAAAGAATAATCATGGATTTGTAAAAAAGTTCACATATTTGAAAACAGTTTGCAGATCAGAAAAATCTTCGTGGATTTGAAATAGTTCACAGTTATAAAAAAAGTCATGATTTTTTTAAAAGTTCGCGAATTTGGAGAAGCAATTTATGAAAAGTAAAACAAGTAAAAGGGCAAACCAAAAGGAAATAGTGGCTTTTTTAAAAGTTCACACTTCTAAAAAAAGTCATGATTTTTTTAAAAGTTTACATTACCGGTGTTGAGAAGCTTCCATAAGCTCCTGGGAAAAACAAAAAAAACAAACCTGAAGATTTCCAAAACCAGCCCAGGAGCTTATGGAAGCTTCCCAACACCGGTAATGTAAAACGCTTTGATGGGCAGGCCCAACTACGAAAACTAGCGGTGGGGAAGTATGTGTTCCATACCCATCGAATAGGATGTGCCGCAAATAGTGGCCCACTGAAGTACTCATTTAGTGGGCTTGGCAGTGTGCTAAATGCTTTTCAACGAAAGTGCTGCCTAATAGGCCCATTTGGGCTTCGTTGATCATAAAGAGAAAGTGATGTCTATTTGGTGCCTTAAGCGCCATTTACAACAATCTAGGAAACCAGCGCACACCCACTCCCTTCCTTCAAGAATAATGCCTATCAAGCGTTTGCTCACGTGAGAAGAAGATGCCTCCCGATTTTTGAAAGCTTCCAGAAGCTCGTAGTCTTGTTTTGGGAAGCTTCCGTTATTTTTTTTTTGAACCAGTGTTTGTTCTATTTTCTTCAGATTTTTTCTCTTATGTTTTTCCTTTCTCTGATCTTATCAAATGCGTTAAATTTTGAAAATTTTATTTTTTTAAATTTGCAAATCTTTTTCAACTTTGTGATTTTTTCCAAAATTTTATGAATTTTTTTTCAAATCCGTGAACTTTTTCAGTTTTCATGACAAAATAGTGAACTTTTTTTTGAGAAGTAGTGGACTTTTTTTCGTAACTTTGTGAGCTTTTTAAAGACTGTGGACTTATTTTTCGAAATAGATGAACTCTATCCAAATTAGGATTTTTTTTGTAAAAATGATGAAATTATTTCAAATCCGTGAACTTTTTCTAGTGATCTTTTTTCAGAAACCGTGATATGTTTTTAAAAATCAACGAATTTTTTTCAAATGCATGATTTGTTTCCAAAAGCGATGATTTTTTTTCAAATCCTTGAACTTTTTTAAAATTCTTGATTTTTTTTTTGCAAAATTGATGATATTATTTCAAACCTTGAACTTTTATTTTTAAAATCACCATGAACTTTTTCTGAATTACTGAAGTATTTTTAAACCGGTGAATTTTTTTTGAATTTGCAAACTTGTTTCCGAAATTCGGGAACTTTTTCTACATTGGTAAACTTTTTTTTTAGATCCGTGAAATTTTTTCTTGGTTTTTTTGCTTTTCCCAAAACTCATTGGCTAACCGTTTACCTGCGACCAGTCAACACTAAACCGAGGGACCAGGAGACAGTGAACAAGCGAAGTTAGTGGCCAGCCGAGTGCGTGGCTACTGGAAAAACACAACAGTGCTTTTGCAAAAATCACAGCCTATGCTTTCACAAAAAGTTCAATCATGTTTTTTGAAATGGGAAAAGCACAAGTTGTGCTCCCGTGAGAAGCACAGTTGTGCTTTCCGGAAATAAGGAAAGACACAACTGTACTTTTTGAAAAGGGAAAAACACAAGCTGTACTTTCGCGAGAAGCACCGTTGTTCTTCCCGAAAATAAGGAAAAACAGAGCTGTACTTTTTGAAAAGGGAAAAACACAAGTTGTACTTTCGCGAGAAGCACAATTGTGCTTCTTGAAAAATGGGAAATCTGAGCTTACGTTCATTGTGCTTTTCGAAAAATGGGAAAAGCACAACTATGCCTTTGTGTTCTGTTTTTCTTTTTATTTATTTTTATTCTTGAAAAAAAATCATCGAAGCCTACTAACATGAGATCTAGTTTCAAAGATCTTGACGCAAGAAATCCAATGATGAAAACAGTTTGTGATTTGGACACATGGTTCAAGAGATAAAACATTTTTGAAAAAAGCAAATATACGAAAACGGGTAAAATGACATACAGTATGCCACTTGTCATTGTCACCACTAGAGAAGGTGGGAGCGATCTTCGGAAGGGGTACCCCTAAGTCCCAACTAATGATTTCGGCCTTTCCTTGATTAATTGTAAAGAAAAAAAAACCCTTTCCTTGATCGCAATTCACAAGGGAGTGGCTAGTGGGGGTGGGGCAACGGGTCAAGATTCAAGGAAGATGGCTGTAGCGGGATAGGATGATCGCAACCTGTATAGCCACTATGGCATCATACACACGCCGTCATTGAATACATACGTGACGAAACACCAAGAAGAAGAACCCGCCAAGCAAAGCATTTTGAGCATTCATTCATTGATCATCGCGTCATGAGATTTTTCCAGCAAAATAAATGCCCATCGGCAAGTAAAATTCAGCAAGAGAAAGATTTTTACTTGTTGAATTTTGTATCGAAACAGCCAGCGCCCCCCTCATCTGTTTTCATTCAAGAAACCGCCAAACAATCCTTACAAAAGCAAATTGAAAAACGATGTATTTACCACTGAAATATCGAAGTGAAAGATTCACGCGTACACTTGATTACCATCCCAATGAACCACTAAAACCTAGTACATACTAGCTACGCTGGCAGAGCGGCAGTGGAACATAGCAGCAGCAGTGATGTTGCGGCGTTTACTTGCTCCCTCTAATCTACCGCCCGCGTGACACGCACTAGAGACTAAGCCTGGAAAGTTTTGGCAGGAGGAGAAGCGGCCAAAGCCGAGTGACAATCGATAAAGAGAGTACCTCTGTGATGTGATCAGATCACGCGCATGTGCATGCATGCGGTCAAAAGAGCTAGGCCGCTTTGGTGAGGCAAGTGGCCTATCACTTGATGCCACCATCAAGGACGACCCTTCTCCGGGAAGATCCTGCGTGCGCGAGAAAGCATGCGTACATGATACATGGTCAGTCAGTGCATCCGGTCAAGCCCGCCTTCCGCCTTGGGAGAATCGCATCGCATGAAAGGTAGTTGAAACCACCGGGCGGGCCTGCTGTTGCCTTGTCATCTTCCGCTCGCCTAGAATGGCTGCTCGAGTCGGACGCACGGCACCGGCGGTCAATCGTTTTGGCTGCCGATTTGGGCCGTCTGTTACACACTGTTCAAAGCCCTTGACGGGTCTGATGGCGAGATGACTGACACGCGTGGCTGGCTTCTGGTTGAGACGTCTCTCCTAAATGGGTCGCCAAATTAGGCTTAGAAGAACAGTAAAACATTTGCTAATGCAGTGCAAGCATGTTGCTAAAACTTAAAACAGATGTTTTTTTTGCTGAAAATAAAAATATTACAGCAGATATGCTAATTAATTACAGAGTTCAATGAACAGTTAAATCTGTGTTTATACCGCTTTATTTTCATCTGAGACACTGTGGTTACTTCATGATGTCCATCTAAGTGGCCATTTCCTAACTTTCTAACCATATTCAACATTGAGATGATGCTAGAAAACAAATTCTTCCAATTGTCACGAAGTAAGCAGAGATAAACAGGTACTGAAAGTCTGAAACAAAGTTGGCACTTACGCTCACAAGTCACAGGTGACAAGAGAAGCTCGTGCAGAAAAGTCACCGTGCCATCCCCCGTAGCCACCTTCCCTGGTTAGCTTACTGTTCAAGATCACAAGATTCCCAACTGCGCCGTAGAAAGACGGCTCCGGTGAGACCGACTAAAGCGAACGATAACAATATTTGACTTCACCAGCATTCAGTGAGAAGTCTGTTGGTTGCAGCACGAGGATCCCACGTTCATACCCCAGCACCACAGACAAGTTCGGATCACAGTATCACACGCGATTGCAAAGAAAAGTAACGAACCTGTTGTCATGCCTGGGCCCACCCGGTGTGTGCCTATAAAAGCAAGTCATTGTTAAACAATAACACAGGAGGCCGGTAAGAGTGAGAGAGAGATCATCATCGTACCTTGACGATGGCTGAGCCTCTGAAGGCAAACGGCAATGGAGCTGCCGAAGGGGGTGCTGCGGGCTCTGCGTTTGCATCGGTGAAGGTGCCGCCGTCGCCGCCAAGGAGGCTGCAGAGGTTCGACTCCCTGCATATGGAGGCCGGGAAGATTCCTGGTGGCCACAGCTATGCAGCCAAGGTCTGTTCTTCCCTTGCTCTCTTCCTCGGTTCGACAGATATCTTCATTTTCTTACAGTATATAAGCAAGGGAACTGCATCCATCTCGATTCCTGTTATGATGGGTACTTCCTCTGTTCCTCATAAAACAGCAAACAAAAATTCACAAAGAAAGATAACAGTCTGCACTTGTAACATTACAGACAGCACAGTTTTGTCAAGGAAGGCTGCTAAAAGTAACTAATGTTTTATGATGTCATCCCATCATGGTAGACTTATCACTTATGTGAAGCAACTAAACATATCAGCTGCTTTAGCATCATGAGTTTGCATAACCAAACAACCCAACATATTAATTAGCTACTTTAGCATCTTATAAGCTTGCATAATCAAACAACTAAGCATATTAATAAGCTGCTGTCCTTGAGGTGAATGTAGTATTTGCAATCTGACTGATTTTGTTCTCTTTCTTACCGCAAAGCAGGTTGGCTGGGCGACGACACTGCACTTGGCCTTCCAGAGCCTAGGTGTGGTTTATGGGGACATGGGAACTTCACCCCTCTATGTGTTCTCCAGCACCTTTACTGGTGGGATCAAGGACACAGATGACCTCCTTGGTGTCATGTCCTTGATAATCTATACTGTACTTCTCCTTCCATTGATGAAATATTGTTTCATTGTCTTGAGAGCTAATGACAACGGCGATGGTAAGTAAATACCTTCCAGTTATCTTCTTGACAGAAATTGCATGTTTACAGAGAAGACTTTTAAAAATTAGAAAATATTGTGCTGATTAGACAGCCAGTGTTTCTGTTAAAAAATATAAAGAAGCGAATGGCCATAGGAGCAAAGCATAGAAAATAAATAGTAGCATAAATATTCCCACAATCCCACTGCATAGGTTTAGACAGCATCTTATAGGGTACTAAGAATCATTAAAAGTGCTAGGGTCTGAGCATTAAGCACTTAGGTCCATAAAGGAAAATCCAAAACATGTGATAAGTACTTAAAAGACCATATGCATGCAAACAATATTTTGTTCATGTGAGAGTTTGTCATGTCTTATGAATTCACAACCTTTGTAGGCGGAACATTTGCACTTTATTCCTTGATATCTCGGTATGCTAGGATTAGCTTGATACCAAACCAGCAGGCTGAAGATGCAACAGTCTCTCACTACAAGTTAGAGTCCCCTACGAATCGTGTCAAGCGGGCTCATTGGATTAAGGAAAAGATGGAAAACAGCCCGAAATTTAAGGTCATACTTTTCCTAGTGACAATTCTAGCAACATCAATGGTTATTGGTGACGGTGTGCTAACTCCATGTATTTCAGGTGATCATCCTTTCTTTCTTAAGCTCATCTCCGTCAGTATAAAATAACCTGCCATGCAACGGATAGTTAAAACATGTGGACACTTGAACAAATAATGTGTCATATCTACTTTATGAACTAATTGAACACATGCTCATGCTAAACATTATTAAGGATAAAATATGAAACAGAGAAATTACCATTCAGATTATAGTATTAAAGCAACTTATTGTTCTGCTAGAAGACAAAACGCCCAATTTGCAGTGTAATATATTTATAAGCATGATTGCTTTCAGC
This sequence comes from Triticum aestivum, assembly GCF_018294505.1. Classification (NCBI taxonomy): domain Eukaryota; kingdom Viridiplantae; phylum Streptophyta; class Magnoliopsida; order Poales; family Poaceae; genus Triticum; species Triticum aestivum. The sequence goes on from NC_057802.1 coordinate 550,403,200, forward strand.
TTAACTAACAAAGTTTTTTGGCATTTTACTATGTTGCAGTGCTTAGTGCAGTTACGGGAATCAAGCAATCAGCAAAGTCGTTAACTCAAGGTATACCGATCATTAGGATGCATCCCTCTGTTTAGCAGCGAAAGATACGTCCATGTCACTATCTTAGGGTGCCAGTTTTATTTGACTCTTTTGATCTCATCAACAGGACAAATTGCTGGCATCGCAATCGGCATTCTGATCGCCCTCTTTCTTGTCCAGCGCTTTGGCACAGACAAAGTTGGTTACACATTTGGCCCAGTAATCTTTATATGGTTCATCTTAATTGCCGGCATTGGAATTTATAATTTGATCAAACATGATACTGGAATTCTGAAAGCATTCAACCCACAATACATAGTGGAATATTTCCAAAGAAATGGGAAGGACGGCTGGATTTCGCTTGGAGGTGTTATCTTATGCATTACAGGTATTTTCATGTCATGAGTTCAATACAGAACTTTGCAATTGATCACCCTAAGATGTCAACTAATAGAATAGGCCCACAAGATGCTGCATTGATCTTGAAAAAAGAATAAATGTTCCTTATTTATTCAAAAGTCTTGAAAATGGATATTGTGTCTTTTGTGGAATAGGAACCGAAGCAATGTTTGCTGACCTTGGTCACTTCAATGTGAGAGCAATTCAGGTAATCAAGCAACTCATCTGAATAATTAGCCTTTTCATTATTTTGATTTTGAGTGCGTGCACAGAAAGGGTGGCTGGAGAGGGAATAAACCCTGTGCAGTCATGCTTATGGAAAATAAATCCTTTTGAGTTATATAAAACAGTATTATGAAAAAATACTTTCCTCGATCAATGAATTTGTAATTAATTTTATTCATGCTTTTCCATTTACTCCACTTAGACAATTAATATAAATTTTATTGCAATGCAGATTGGCTTTTCTGCAGTTCTGCTCCCATCAGTATTGCTTGCTTACATGGGACAGGCTGCATATCTTCGCATCCACCCTGAAGATGTTGCAGATACATTCTACAAATCAATCCCAGGTGAGATCATAAGAGGATCAGCTAAGAAATGGAATGAATTAGGCACTTAAAGATTAATATTTAACAACAAACTCATTTATTTTGTCACAGGTCCATTATATTGGCCAACATTTGTGGTGGCCGTGGCTGCTGCTATAATTGCAAGCCAAGCTATGATTTCTGGTGCCTTTGCAATCATTGCTCAGTCCCAAGTTCTTGGTTGCTTTCCACGGGTTCGTGTCACTCACACCTCAAAAAAGTATCATGGGCAGGTCTACATCCCTGAGATCAACTATGCATTAATGATCTTATGTGTAGCTGTGACAGCTATTTTCCAAACTACAGACAAGATTGGCAATGCATATGGTAAGAAAAATCCTCAACTCTATATAAAGAAAGTTGTAAATTATTCATTACCTGAAGATAATTTCTGCTATAAGATTGAGATATCTCATGCTTCTATTATTCCCTTACACAACTGTTTCATGCAACTTCTCTTAAACAGTCTTCACCTCAAATTTCAATATAAACATAGATGCACTGAAGTTGCTCATAACATCATGTGTTCCCTCATCTATTTGCCCAGATTGTCGGCAAGTAGTCCGTTACTCGCTAATATGCTATATTGCCATTGCTGCTTAAGCTGCCAAATCCAGAAAGAGTGAAATCATCATATGATAATTATGGAATTCAGCAAGAATATAAAAGTTTGTATGTAAGATGTGATAATGTCTGCATAGCATGATCAATTAATGAAAATATAACAGATTGGTACATTCTTCCAAATTCCAATGGCATCATGACCTGCCAACTTATTCTTATAAAATCAAAGAAGTAACAACTAACAAGTATTATCCACATTCGAAATTCACTTTGTTACTTTCAGTAATAATGTATCAGTTTTATGATAATAATTTAATCATCATATATGCAGGTATCGCTGTCGTCTTTGTGATGTTCATAACAACACTTCTAGTCACACTGGTAATGGCCATGATATGGAAGACAAGTCTGCTGTGGATTGCACTCTTTCCAATAATATTTGGCGGCGCAGAGCTCGTGTACTTATCCTCAGCATTCTACAAATTTGTAGAAGGTGGCTACTTGCCACTAGGTTTTGCAGCAATTTTGATGCTTATAATGGGCACATGGCACTATGTTCATGTTCATCGGTACAAATACGAGCTCAAGAACAAAGTGTCAAACAACTATGTGGCAGATTTGGCAACAAGGAGAAATCTTGCTAGGTTGCCAGGAATAGGCGTTCTGTACTCTGAGCTTGTGCAAGGAATCCCACCCATACTGCCCCATTTGGTAGAAAAAGTACCTTCCATCCATTCAGTTCTTGTGATTACCTCAATAAAGTACTTACCAATCAGCAATATAGAAACAAATGAGCGGTTCCTCTTCCGATACGTGGAGCCAAGAGAATACAGGGTATTCCGATGTGTGGTGCGCTATGGTTACAACAATAAAGTAGAAGATCCAAGAGAGTTCGAGAACTTGCTTATTGGGAACTTGAAGCAATTCATCCATCAAGAATCACTCTACAGCGAAAGTAGTCATTCCCTTGAAGGAGAAGATAATGCATTCGAAGAATCAGGAGATGCAATGGAGCCTTCTATTGAAGTTCAAGATGCAAGGTTGCCGAAAAGGTTTTTAGATGGAATCACTGCTAGCCCAGTGAACGGGTTAATGGATGAGATAGAGTTTATTCAGAGAGGGATGGATGATGGTGTTGTCCATCTGCTGGGAGAAACTAATGTGGTGGCGGAGCAAAATGCCGGTTTGGTGAAGAAAATAATAGTTGACTACGCCTACAATTTCATGAGGAAGAACTTCAGGCAACCAGAGAAGATCACATGTGTCCCTCATAACAGGCTGCTGCGGGTGGGAATGACATACGAGATCTAGAGAGATGCTCAGTGGATTGATCAAATTGACAATAGCTTCAGTTTTCTCAGTACCAAGTGCAGAAAGGATATGCAGAGGAACAGCCTCCTTGACTGAACAGCAGAGGATGGAGAGATTTTATGCGTACAAGTGGTGAAACTACAGTACATGCAATATGTATTTACCATATAATATTTTTTTTGTTAGGGAAATTCTACTGTATAAGTGTTTGTTAGCAGTAAGTATGCATAGCTGTCAAACCCCTAGTTTGGCCAACTCTTTGCCTTATTGTGGAAAACTCAAAATCTTAGTATGTGCAGTTGTACACAAAGATTGTAACCTACCGGCAAAAGTTAAACAAATAATAAAGTATGACTTGTGTGCATTCATCTCGAATTGTTTATTAACATGTTACGAATTGTATGTGGCCCAGCACTTGGCACATCGAACGCCTCTATTTCTGATGCAAGGCAGCAGATTTGCCAAACATGACAAAATGAGGAAGAACTAATTGCGCATTTGAGCTACTGTACCAGACTACCAGTATCCTGTATCCTCCTACCGACTGTGTGATTGTAAGAAATATACAGGCCCAAGTGTGGATTAAATAAATGTGCATCAATTATGACCAGGCATTATCTTCTCAACAAACAAGTCAAAAAATTATCACCCTGCTTGATCTGAGGTCCGAAATCAGCAGGGGAGACCGTGAGATACGAGTACAAGAAAGCATCGGATTTGTGCACAGAACTAATTCGACGTGAATCCATCCCAAATAGCCCACGAAGTTGGGAAGAGGTCCCGGCAGGCATTCCATCAAACATCTCGGAGGCATTTGTCGCTGGAAGCAAATACTGCGAGATCGTATCCGTACCTATGCATTCCAGTCCACCTGGGCGAATCCACAAGCATATAGAGACCGATCGCTGCTTCCACTTGCCACCAGTCCGCCACTCCATTCATCCTGTTATGCGATAATTCGCAAGGAAAGGATGCTTGGGTCAGCGTTGGAAGTTGGAACGGATGAAAAGGGGAAACGAGTCAAGGACGGCGGGTGAGGAGAAGAGACCGCTGGTCAGGAGCCAAGCACGCGCCAGCGCCGCCGCGAGGGAGGATCCGGCCACCGAGAGATGGCGCCATGGCGGCGAGGAGCCACCAGCCAATCGCCGGTGCTCGTGTGGCGCCTTTTTTTCTTTTTCTTTTTTTGAGGTTGCTCCTGTGCGCGACACTATATCTCGATTAGTGCGAGACGTAGGGAAGCCTCGCGAGATGAGCCGGCCCAAGGCGCGAGAGGCCACAGCCTCATTATTTTGTTGTTTTCTCCTCGTTTTCTTAACTTTTGTCTATACTTTCAAATATTCTAAATAAATCTATTACAAAAAACACTTTACATAAAATATTTGAAAAAATATTAAGCAAGCATTTGAGAATGTCAAATGTGCATATAGAAAGTGTTTCTCATGTATACAAAAATATAAAATATGTGTGAACAAAGTTGATCATGTATTTAACTTTTTTAATCAAGGATTTGTAAAAATATTACACAAATATTTCAAAAATATTAATAAAGCATTTGAAAAATATATAATGTGTATATAAAAAAGTATTGATGATATATTAGAATTTTTTTAATATTATATTTGAAAAATGTTGATCAAGAATTTGCAAATGCTAAATGTGTATAGAAAATGTTGATCGTGTATTTAAAAAATGTTAATCTTGTATTTAAAAAATATTAAATAATGTATTAGACATATACAAAAAAATGTTCAATGTGTATAGAAAAAATAAAGGTAAAAAATACAAGTTTTTCGAAAAATATTAATCATGTTTTTCAAAATGCTAAACATGTATATAATTTTTTTTCTAATGTACACGAAAAATGTCGAATGTGCACTGAAAAAAGTTTACATGTGTTGGGCAAAAAAGAAACCGCTGAAAATAGAAAAACAAAGAAACCCAATAAAAGCAAGAAATGAAAACAAAGAAAATAGAAAACCAAAGAAACCAATGCAAAAGAATGGCAATCGTAAAAGAAACAAAGTGGTGGACGTCGGCGGCTCCTCCCACAACATATCCATCATCGACCTCACGTCGACCGGCACCATCAGGGCTCCGGACTCTGACGAGGAAGAGTAGGGCATGGGAGACGGCGGCGCCTTGAGTCCCATGAGCCGGTGCGTGTCCCATGTCCTACTCTACCTCACCGGCGATCGGAGCAACACTTCGAGGGGCATAGTCGGCCGGTGGACATGGCCGCGGCGGAGCCGGACGAGATCCGCTTAGAGTGGATTTCACGTTGCATGTAATAGTATGAATTTGAGGTTTCTTAATTGAGGTATCTGGATGTGGAAGAGATTATTTGAATGTGACCGATCACTGTCCATGGAGTGAGAGGTTGGATTTGTTGTATCCGGCTGTAGATGTTCAAAGGTTGCCAAATAGGCAAACAAGGTGCCGGCCGTGCTTTTCGCAATATCCCATTTTGTATAGTTGCTATCAATCAAGGTAATTAAAAGAAGAGAGAGGAGTTTGTTACCCCAGGGAAGAAATGATGCTATACACGCATATCTATACAAAAAATAAGTTACATTCTACAACAACATGTTAGCCTGTTCAGGGTTGATCCACGGCACAGTCTTCCATTTTGTCCCTTCTTTAGCATTAAGTTACATTTTACTCCCTTTGTAAATAGAACTAATGTTTATCTAACAAAGCTATTTGTTGTAACAGTTTTTCTGAAGGCACTCTAATATTCATCTCTTTTTGTTTCATCAGGTTCTCAAGCACCAAAAGAAGCAACAATAAACAAGCTGGATGGATAAATTCCTCTCAGGTTCTCAAAGCTAGATGATAACGACACCAAAAGATGGATATATTTGTCTGCAAAAGTATAACTAATCTTGAGCTATTCCGGAAGTACTTGTGCTGCATTCTATTTGTTGCGAAATTATGTTGTGCTGTGTTGAACTGTTGTTGCTGTGAAAGATTGGATTTTTAAATGTTCTACATCAGTGGCAGAGCTAGCGAGAACAACAGGGGGGCAGAGAAGGAAATATGGCTGTTGGGGGGGCTAATGACTACTTTTTCCTTTAATCTTAGCCCCTAGAAGAAAAAATCTTCAGTGTTTTCACTAATCTTTTGGGGGTGGGGGGGGGGGGGGGGCACAGCCCCCCAGAAGTGCACATAGCTCCGCCGTTGTTCTACATCATGTTATGTGAATATGACAAAACTTGTCTATCAAACAGAAATTTTAAACAAATAGGATTGTAGATGAAGAGGTTTTGGGGAGTCAAGGGGTTTTGAGGGGATTGGGTAGAAGGAAGGGATTCAACCAATCCCCTGAAATCCCACCTCCTCAAACCTCCCCAATCCAGCTCTACGAAACGAGGCCTTAAGAAACTCGAATAAGTTTTTCTACCGGTGGAGAATCTACCACAAATGGTGCTTTGAGATTGGTGTGGCTGGTAGACCCCACTATGCTTTTGTTTCTCCTTTTTAGCAATACGAATCTTATACAAACACATATACAAGGTTGGACGGGTCCACATCAGTACCTTTTGTCAGGTGGCAGGGTGAGAGAGAGAGAAAGCAGATGAACGAGCTGCATGCACATACTAAATACTTGCATTTTATTTTTCATGCCACATTTTAAAAGGTTGATAACTTTTGAACTAAATATCCAGTTTTGAATTTTTTTTATATTTTTTAATTCAGCGCGACAAGACATTTAAAACTAGATCAATCTTGGATGCACTTTGGCTAGTTTGAACTTTACCATTTCACCTATTTTAGAGAAAGCATTTCAGTCAGTTTCACATTTATCTAATTTTGGAAAACCTTCCAATCAGTTTCACATTTCACTAGATTCAGAAAACACATTACAATCATTTACAAATGATAGATTTCACTCATTTTAGAAAACACATTACACTCATTTACGAAAAGATAGATTTCATTCATTCAGAAAACACATTACACTCACTAAATTGAAAAAACTATGTTTCACTTGTTTTAAAAAAACCTTGTCCACCCATTACAAAAGATATATTTCAAAACTAATTTCACTGCGCGCTTGCGAAACTGATATTTCACTCATATAAAAATTGATTTCAATCATTTCACTAAATATATTTCACCACATTTCTTATAAAATAGGTTTATTTCACATATTTCTTACGAAATAGGTTTGTTCTTGCTATTTCTTTTGAAATAGGTTTCTTTTGAATATTTGTTTACTCATCCTCACAAATTTAATTTTTCAGTTTCAGTCAAATTATTTCAATAAAAAACACATTAATTTCACTCATTCCAGAAAACACATTACACTCATTCAATTGAAATACTATATTTCACTCGTTTCAAAATACTTTTTTGACTCATTACAAAAGATATATTTGAAAACTAATTTCACTATGCGCTTGCGAAACTGATATTTCACTCATATAAAAATTGATTTCAATCATTTCAATAAACATATTTCACACGTTTAAAAATATTTCACTCAAAAATTCTATTGAAATACTATATTTCATCCATTACAAAACTAATTTCAAAATTATTTTATCTCATTTCTAATTTCACTCAATACAAGTTTAGCTCATTTCAAAATAAATTCACTAAAATGAAAAACAAATTTCCCACACGGAATTAATAGATTGAACGAAATAAGTGAATTCAAACGTTGAAATTTAAACATGTTTCAAATATATCCAAGAATGATCTTGTTGTAAAGGTCTTGACCCTGGGAGTTCAAATATAAAAAAAAGTTTTAAAAATAAAAACTATAGATTAAAAGATATGCGTGATTGAAATTGTCAAAGCGAAAACAAAATGCATGCTTGCTTCATAAGTGCTTGTGTGTCAGCAAGAGATGGTCACGCATGCATGTGTCCTTCATCTGACATATGGTGGGTCCTAGTGCAGAAAATACAGTGCATGCACATCTAGAAAAATGAGTGAAATACACCTCCCGTATATGAGTGCTTGATGTGGTGTCATGTGCTGATTGGCTAGCTGGTTGCCGGTACATCCAGGCACCGGTAAAAAAAGCTTTGTGTTAAGAAACTCCTCTGCCTCCTGCCCTTGGCGTGCCTGTTCAGAGTACAACGGAGTGAGATTGAATCAATTTTCATTGTTTGTTCTTGTCAAATGATCCGAGCAAATTGGCAGAAATAGGTGCGATCCTCTCTGCCGGCTGAGCACAAGGGTCGATCGACCTATGTAATCATCCGTGCGGGCCGTTCGTATACGCGACTACGGTTGCAAAGGGCAAGCGCACGGCTGCTACGTGCGCGCCTACGACCGGTGGCCGTCGCCGTCGCCGTAGTACCGCATCGCGCGCGCACATTCGCCATGGATTCTCGGGTGATCCGAGGTAGGGACGGCCGCGAATGTTCCTAGAAACCTTAGCTCTGACAGGTGATTGACAGTGGAGTCTCCTTGTAGCAGCAGCAAGGCCACCTTGTCCTCTTCTTCCCCTGGCTCTGGAGTGTACCTGGCGCTGCTGCTTGCAGCTCTGTGCTGGGACTCTGCTCGCAGCGCGTCCCGTGCCTCCAAAAGCAACTCATCATCGGGCCAGTGTGCGAGAGATCCTCACTCATACCTCGAGGATGGCGGTGCCTCTGAAAGCGAGCGGCAATGGCGCTGCCGACAGGGGTGCTGGAAACTCTGCCTCTGGGACGGTGAAGGCGCCGTCGCCGGGGAGGCTGCAGGGATTCGACTCCCTGCATATGGAGGCTGAAAGGATTCCGGGTGGCCAAAGCCACGCCGCCAAGGTCTGTTCTTTCGAACCGCTTCTTTGAATGGGCCGGCAACAAGCCTTCGCTTTCCGACAGCCAAGCCAGGGATCGGCATCAGTATTTGCAGGTCCTGTCTCTTTTCTAGATAAACCGCAACCAAGAACTCCTCACACACAGGGATAACAGTATGCACTATAGCACAGTTTATCAAGGAAGACTGCTAAAAGTAACTGTATTAGGCCTCAACATAGCTCCGCCGCTGTATAATTGTTTGGCACATCCAAAAGCTCCCACGTACATTTGTCTCGGATCAACTATGCCACTTCTTATATATGTCTCAAAAAAATAAAAACTAGGCCACTTCCTTCGTATATAACAAACATAGTGTCTTCCTTGCTTCATCTTCATCAGGTTTATCGTACGGAGTGTCTCTTCCTGATATTTGATTGATTTTTCTCTATTATGTTTTGTTTCATTTTCGGTTTATCCGTTCACCTTACTTATTTTTCTATTTTGTTCTTTCATTTTCTATTTTTTATATTTCCACTTTTTAATACATAAAAAATATATTTTTTCACTTATGAACACTTCTAAAAATTGCAAGTGTTTTAAAAATCCATGAACATATTATGAACATTTTACAAAATAAACTTTGTGAACATTTTTTTTACTTCATGAATAATTTTTAAATTTCTAAAAATTTCTCAATTCATGAACCTCACTTATTTGCAAAAACTCTTGGGTCTTCTCGAATTTTTCAAAAAGTCCAATGTATCTTATGGAAAATCCTAAGTCGCCTCCGATGCCTCTTCGTAATTTATTGGGCTGGAAGGGCTTCCACATGAGCCGAAATCCCTTTGGCTACTAAATCCATGGGAAAAAGAAAACAAAATCACTAGTAAAGTGGCACCACTTGCAAAGTTACTCACAAGCTGCTTCGGTGATGACAAGTGACACAACATATGTGCGCCAGTTGTCGCATAAAGAGAGTTTTGGTGGAGTTTTTCTCAGCCGAGGGGATGGGACATGGGAGGGCTGGACGCGGCTTGCCTGCTCCCAAGTCGTACTCCCATCCTTGATCCTAGCAAATCAAATGTCGCATAGCCCGTAGACTTGGTTTCTCCCGAAAGGAAAAATACCAGCCCCCTTGCCCCACCGTTCCATCCGATTCCTCTAAAAAACCCAACAAAAACCAGGCGATCTATAGAATGGTGTCGCCATTTCCTTTGGTTGCTCTTTCTGTTTCCTTCTCCTGCTCCTTGCGACCTACTGGAAGGGGAAAATCCTATTCTCAACCTTAAGCAAGAATCGCCGATGCTATATTTCGCTTATAGCAACTGTTAAGCGTAGCGCTTGCCCACGGTTCGCTTATAGTAGGCCATGCCATTAGTGGTTTTATGAAACCATTTTCTAAAGCGGTCGAGGGTTGGGGGTCGGTTTTGGGAACCTTTCTGGCAGTTTTAGGAAGGCTTCATCGAATTTTTTCCCTTTCTCTATTTTCTACCGGCTTCTCAGTTTTCTACTGAAGTTTTTTCTTCAGTTTTTTTTCTTTTAACATGTATGAACATGTTGCAATTTATGAACAACTTTTGATTTATGAACAAATTCAAATTTGTGAACATTTTTTCAGATTCATGATCAGTTCTCTTCAAATTCATGAATGCCAGAACTGATACTTATCACTCCCCAAGCGAGAATAGCGGTCACTTAGCTGAAGTGCATGAGGATGGGCTGGGCCATGTACACGTTTTTCTGTTGTTTTCTATTCTATTCCCTCCATTAACCACACCAAGAATTATGGAATGGAGGGAGTATCTTATATGTGTTCATTTTTGTCTTTTTATTTTTCTTCTTCACTTTCTCATGTCCTTTTTGTTTTCTTTTTTGCATTTTTATGTTTTACTATTTTCTTGTATGTTTTTATTTACTTACTTCTTTTTGAAAATATGTACATATATCCATACGTGCATGAACAAGTTTTTTCAAGTCTATGAACTTCTTTTAAAATGCATGAACTTTTTTAACACGGCGACAATAACAATGCAACTGCTATCTGTGCATCAACCACCATGGCGACGATCTGATAAGAAAAACACCTTGACAACGATAGCTGCTTTCCTTAAGATGAACACGTATAATATTTTGCAAGTTCGGATTTTCTTCAACTTTTTTTTACTGCAAAGCAGGTTGGCTGGGCGACGACACTGCACTTGGCCTTCCAGAGCCTAGGTGTTGTCTACGGGGACATGGGAACTTCACCGCTCTATGTGTTTTCTAGCACCTTTACTGGTGGGATCAAAGATACAAACGACCTCCTTGGTGTCACGTCCCTGATTATTTACACTCTGGCTCTCCTTCCGTTGATGAAATATTGTTTCATTGTCTTGAGAGCTAATGACAATGGTGATGGTGAGTAAATATCTCCCATTTATCTTCTCAACACAACTTGTATGATTACACACAAGATTTTAAGAACTACGAAAGATTGTGACTTTGTTACAACGAGTGTTCCTATTAAAAAAATATATTTGGAAGTGAATTACCAAGAAGAACCATAGGAGCAAACATTAAAAAATATATCAAAATAAACATAAATATTCACACAATCCCACTGCATATTGTTTTTAGACAACATGTTATAGAGTACCTAAGAATCATTAAAAATGATAGGGTTGTGAGCGTTAAGCACTTAATTCCATGCAAGAAAATCCAAAATACGTGACAAGCAATTAGATACTATATACACGCAAAAAAAAAATTCATGTGAGAGTAAAACATGTCTCATGAATTCACAACCTTGCAGGTGGAACATTTGCACTTTATTCCTTGATATCTCGGTATGCTAGGATTAGCTTGATACCCAATCAACAGGTTGAAGATGCAACGGTCACCCACTACAAGTTAGAGTCCCCTTTGAATAGTGTCAAGCGGGCTCATTGGATAAAGGAAAAGATGGAAAACAGCCCAAAACTGAAGATCATACTTTTCCTAGTGACTATTCTAGCAACTTCAATGGTTATTGGTGATGGTGTGCTAACTCCATGTATTTCAGGTGAGCTTACTTTCTCCCTCGAGGTCATCTCGCTTGAGTGCGTATAAAATAACATGCAAGCGAAGGATAGTTAACACATGAACTGATATGAGAGGGTTCTCAATCTTCACGAATTGGGGGCAACTAGCCAAACAAACTTAAGAAAAACCACCCAACAACAACCACCAAATGTAAAAGTCTTTGGGAAAGAAAACTCAAACAAAAAAACTCATAAATTGGAACCAAATCCACTTGGCCAGTCCATCAATCCAATCAAATCCAGGATAAGGGGTTAACAAGTTGGATCTCATCTATACACTGGGAGGTCTTGTCATGATCATCTCCACATGGGGAGATCTTGGAAAAGAGGCACAAGGCTCCAATGTCTAATCACATTTGTTTGTCCGAGATGGAGAGGAGAATGGGGTATTTATAGCCACTAGGTCATAACTACTAGTTTTGGGTCAAAACGGTATGCATGGGCCTTAGCCCATTTTGGTGCATCTAGGTATGACTGGATAGTCAGGGTTGGGGGGTTGGATTGTCCAGGTATGCGAACTAACCAGACTGGGGCTCTGCTCGGTTGGGGGTCCGGAATGTTTGGTTTCTCTAGGCCAACTTATTTCTCCTTTGCTTCTTGTTTGACCCCGCGCCTTTACAGTCCAAGTCATTCGACCGGCCCTAAGCACACATAGAGTACACACATTATGCAGTAACCAATTATCAACTCTAGGAGTGCATTCACCAAGGAAAGGGAGCACCTTGTGTTGGATAGCCTTCACACGTGTCATTGGTCCATTTGTAGCATCTTTGTCCTTCTGAGAACTTGGCGGTGAGTTAGGCATGATCATGTCCGTGGAGGCTCATATCATGAACTTTTGAAGAAATAATATCCACAACTATTTTATGAACTATGCGCATGCTAAATAATTATCATTTGGTTAAAGAGGGAATTTACTATTCAGAATAGCATGAAAGCATCTTATTGTGCCACTAAATAATAAAAATGTCCCATTTGCACTATAATATGTTTAAAAGCATGATTGCTTTCTGCCTAGCTATTCTTTTTGTATTTTACTTTGTTGCAGTGCTTAGTGCAGTCGGTGGAATCAAGCAATCAGCAAACTCCTTAACTCAAGGTATACCAGCCATTAAGGCACATCTCGCTGTTTTGCAGAGAAAGTCACATCCATGTCACTATGTTATGTTGGCATTTTATTTGACTCTTTTGATCTCATCAACAGGACAGATTGCTGGCATTGCGATCGGCACTCTGATTGCGCTCTTTCTTGTTCAACGGTTAGGCACAGACAAAGTTGGTTACACATTTGGACCAGTAATCTTGACATGGTTCATCTTAATTGCTGGTATTGGAATTTATAATGTGATCAAGCATGACACTGGAATTCTAAAAGCATTCAACCCAAAATACATCATAGACTATTTCCAAAGAAACGGGAAGGAGGGCTGGATTTCACTTGGAGGTGTTGTTTTATGCATCACAGGTATTTTTATCCCATGAATAACTTCGCAATACACCCCAGTATCGTGGGAATATAGCCACATATTGATCATGAAAACAAGAATAGAAGTCTCTTCTTTACTCCAATGTTTTGAAATGGATATTGTGTAGGAACCGAAGCAATGTTTGCTGATCTTGGTCACTTCAATGTGAGAGCAATTCAGGTAATCAGGCAACTCAACGGCATACTTACTTTTTCATTATTTTTTATTTTGAATGCATGAACATAGAGAAGGGAAAATAAATCTTTTTTGAGCTATATCAAACAGTACCGTGAAAAACTACTTTTCTTGATTAATAAAATTATTATCACCTATTCATGCTTCTCAATTTACTCACTTTTTAATATAAAAAGATATCACACTACAGATTGGCTTCTCCGTAGTTCTACTCCCATCAGTGCTGCTGGCTTACATGGGGCAAGCTGCGTATCTTCGCATCTACCCTGAACACGTTGCAGATACATTCTACAAATCGATCCCAGGTGAGTATATAAAAGGACCAGCTAAGAAATGGCACGAGTTAGGCACTGAAAGATTAGCATTTAACAGTGAAGTCACATTTTTGTTATCAGGACCATTATATTGGCCAACATTTGTGGTGGCCGTGGCGGCTGCTATAATTGCAAGCCAGGCTATGATATCTGGTGCCTTCGCAATCATTGCCCAGTCCCAAATTCTTGGATGCTTTCCACGCGTTCGTGTCACCCACACTTCAAATAAGTTTCATGGGCAGGTCTACATCCCCGAGATCAACTATGCATTAATGATCTTATGTGTAGCTGTGACAGCTATTTTCCAAACTACAGACAAGATCGGCAATGCATATGGTAAGGAATGCCTTTACTCTATATAAAGAAAGGAATAAATAATTCATTACCTAAGGATCATTTCAGCTATATGACCGAGATAGATAATGCTTCTGTTATTCCCTTAAGCACCTGCTTCATGAAATTTCTCTTGGTTTTACCTGACCCCTTTATAAATTTTTGTAAGTAGTCCTATGTTGCGCAACTTCAAATAAAAAACACAGATGCACTGAAGTTGCTCTTACCATGATGGTCGCCCTTCACTGTCTGACTAGATTTTGGCAAGCAGTATGTTACTCACTGATATGCTATTAGTGTTACTTCTTAAGCTGCAAAACCAGAAAGAGTGAAATCATCTTATGAACATTATGAATTCAGCAGTTATCTAGTTTCTAGGTAAGATATGACAATGTCTGCATAGCATAACAATTTGATAAAAATATACCAGGTTACTCCATCCTTCTAAATTTCAATGACATTGTGACCTTTTAACTTATTCTTATAAAATCAAAGACGCAACAATAAAAATCCAGTTTTTTATTTTCAGTAATAAAGTATCAGTTGTATGTTATTAAAATATTTGTTGTATTTGCAGGTATTGCTGTCGTCTTTGTGATGTTCATAACAACACTTCTAGTCACACTGGTCATGGCCATGATATGGAAGACAAGCCTGATATGGATTGCACTCTTTCCAATAATATTTGGTGGTGCAGAGCTCACGTACTTATCGTCTGCGTTCTACAAATTTAAAGAAGGTGGCTACTTGCCACTAGGTTTCGCAGCAATTTTGATGCTTATAATGGGCACATGGCACTATGTTCATGTTCACCGGTACAAATATGAGCTCAAGAACAAAGTGTCAAACAACTACGTGGCAGAGTTGGCAACGAAGCGAAACCTTCCTCGGTTTCCGGGAATAGGCGTTCTGTACTCAGAGCTTGTGCAAGGAATCCCACCCATACTCCCTCATTTGGTAGAAAAAGTACCGTCCATCCATTCAGTTCTTGTGATCATCTCAATAAAGTACTTACCAATCAGCAATATAGAAACAAATGAACGGTTCCTCTTTCGGTATGTGGAGCCAAGAGAATACAGGGTATTCCGATGTGTGGTGCGCTATGGTTACAACAATAAAGTAGAAGGTCCAAGAGAGTTCGAGAACTTGCTCATTGGGCACTTGAAGCAATTCATCCATCAAGAATCATTCTACAGCGAAAGCAGTCATTCCCTTGCAGGGGAAGATAACGCGATCGAAGAATCAGGAGATAAAATGGAGCCTTCTGTTGATGTTCAAGATGCAAGGTCGCCGAAAAGGTTTTCAGATGGAACCACTACTTGTCCACCAAACAGGTGCATGGATGAGATAGAGTTTATTCAGAGAGGGATGGATGATGGTGTTGTCCATCTGCTAGGAGAGACTAACGTGGTTGCAGAGCAAAATGCCGGATTAGTGAAGAAAATAATAGTTGACTACGCCTACAATTTCATGAGGAAGAACTTCAGGCAACCAGAGAAGATCACATGCGTCCCTCATAACAGGCTGCTGCGGGTGGGTATGACATATGAGATCTAGAGAGATGCTCAGTGGATTCATCAATCTGAAAATAGCTTCAGTTTTCTCAGTATCAAGTGCCGAAAAGATATGCAGAGGAAGGCGGTGACCTCATAAACAGCCTCCCTGACTGAACAACAGAGGATGGACAGATTTTACGCGTACGTGGTGAAACTGCAGTACATGCGATGGACATTTTTTTACCATATAATATTCATGTTAGGGAAATTATACCTCGTAAGTGTTTGTTAGCAGTAAGTATGCAATCGCTGTTAAACTCCTAGTTTGGCCAACTCTTTGCCTTGCTTAGTATGCGTAGTTGTATACAAAGGTTGTAACCTACCGGCAAAAAGGCAAAGAGAGAATAAATTATGACATTTGCACATTCATCTCAAATTGTGTATACAACATGTTACGGGTTTTTTTGTGGCCCAGAACTTAGCAGTTCAAACGTTTCTATTTCTGAGGCAAGGCAAAGATTTGTCAAACATAACAAAAAGGGGAAGAACTAATTTGCATTTGAGATATTGTACCAGACTACTACCAACCGTGTTATTGTAAGAAATGGAAGGACCCAGGTGTGGGATTCAACAAATGTGTATCAGTTGTCAGCAGACATTGCCTTCTCAGCAACCAAACAAAAAAAATTATCATCCTGCTTGATTAGAGGCCGCGAGATACGAGTATACTCAAGCACCAATTTGATATGAATCGATCACAAGGAGCCCACGAAGTTGAGAAGAAGCCGCAGCAGAGGCATTCCATCGAACACCTCGGAGGCGTCCGCGCGAGAAACGAATCCACACCATACCACTAGATCGTATGCGTACCTGTGCGTTCTACCTGGGCCGATCCACGCGCCTCTGGTGATCGATCGTTGCTTCAACTTGCCACCAGCCCGCTACTCCGTTCCTGCTACTAGACAATGAATTGGATGCTTGGTTCAGCGTTGGAAGTTCGAACAGAAAAAAAAAACAGGGGAACTAAGCAACGACGATGGATGAGACAATGAGACCGCTGGTTAGGAGCCAAGCACGTGCCAGCGCCGCCGCGAGGGAGGATCCGGCCACCGAGAGATGGCGGCGATGGACCACCAGCCGATCGCCTCGGTGCTCCTGTGGCGCCTTTTTTTTTATATACAGAGCATCCTGTGGCGTTTTTTTGTAGAAACACGTGTAATCTTTCCCTAATAATAATAAATCGTTTATCGCTTCTGCCCGCGTGCTCACCGTCGTCTCGCTTTTGCTAAAACCCCCTTGTGTTTTTCAGTAATACAACCAGCAGTCCCTCTTCTACATGTGTAAAAACGGTTCGCTTTTTACGAACAAACCCCTGCGTCTTATCCAGACGCTCCTTCTTCCTTTCTTGCCGCGGGGGAGCAGGAGAAGGTGAGGGGCGGCGCGGCGCGGCGGAGCAGGAGAGGTTGAGGGGCGGCGCGGCGCGGCGGAGTAAGAGAGATTGTGGGGCAGCGCGGCGGAGCAGTTCAGATTGAGGGGCGGGCACAGCTCGTACGCCACGGCGAGCGCCCCATCGAGGCACGACGACCGCGGGAGGCAGAACGCCATGCTGGCCGGACCCAACGCCGGCGGGTGCGCCAGGGCCAGCCTGTCCGCCAGGCCCTGCACGAGCACGACGCGACACGCTGGAACGCCGTGCTGTGCACGGGCGCGCCGACCTGCAGCTCACGCAGCAGCGCAGCGGCCTGGGCGCGGTCGCGGCACACCACCGCCTCGGCGCAGGCGACCAGCAGCTGCACGAGCCGCATGCCATCAGCTCCTCTGCCACCACCACTCACTGCTCCCGTTTCGTGATTTGGATGGACAATTGAAGGCCGTATCCTTGTCCAACACCAAGCAGTGGAGTGCCCGACCCAGATTTCAGTTGCTTGCTATAAGAAGGAGGGGTCCTCGGCCCGAATCTCCATCAGGTTGTGTCCTTGGACCATAAGCTCCATCAAAGCCAGTCCAAATTGCAATTTTTGACGAAACGTCCAATGTCGGCACCAAGTTCGCCGGAGGAACAAGTGCCGAGTTCGCCGGAGGAACAAGAACATCCGTCCAACCGTCCAATTTCGCCTGCCTCGGCTACACCAGAGGTATGTATCCCCTTGATATTCACTGGATGGAATCCCCTGTTTTACATACTGTTTTTGTCCCCTGGCTCTGTCTCTGATTCTGTTCTCTAACAGTTCTGCTGTTTCATGATTTTGAGTCCAAATAGATTTATGTTTTGCAAAAATTAATGGAAGAAGTTAGAATTTCTGTTAATACGACTTTAGTTTAGCCTGACTGAGATTATGGACAGTACTTGATTTTGTACTGTAGGTATATATGTACTTTGCTGTTTGCTCAACGAATTATATCAATATCAATAAGCTGACATTTTTCAGTCCGTCTTTTCTTGTGATCTGAATTGTGATGTAGGACATAGCCACAAGGGATATTTCTGAGGGGCTGCGTCTTGAGCAAATGATCATATCCAAAAATCATGACACACTGCCCTCTATATAGTCACAGCTCTCCATCCGGCATGATTTTTATCATTCTAATGTTGGCAAGTGATCTTAAGACTTTTTTCCCCGAGTGATTCGTAAGACTAATTACCCTACACAATTCGCAGTTTTAGTATCTCTTATGCACCTAAATATATTTGTAACTGAAAAAATGTTCAGGTTCCCGCAGGTTTTGCCTTGATTAACAAATTGGAATGAATTTGTTTGTGCTGTAGCCAAGAGGATCTGATTGTCTGTTTTCTTACACAACATGCTACCCTTAATTGTCAGAAAAAACCGAGTTTCCCTTGGTTCCGTTTGTGCTGTGTGCCTGTGTCATCTGTTATTCAGTGTATTTTATTGAGATTTACATCTATTAAGGTCATCCAATCAGTAAATTTGGATTAAGAATTACTTACTAGACTGGAGGCAACATTTTTTTTCCCTCATGGCTTCTTCCTACTCAGAGTCATATTCTCTCTAAATTCTTAGTCTAAATCCAAGCCGAGAATAGGTCTGGAATAGGTCAGTAAAATCATGTATTGCTGCCCTCATAGCTTATATATATGTATGTGTGTGATATGCACTGCTGTCTTTTAAATCATGTTGCCTTGTCCTGAAGTCTTCACATATATTTGGGAGGAGATGAGTAAGTTTATCAGAATTTATGTTGGCTAGACCTACCTATATGTCAATCCATACTACTCCTAGCTTCTTGTGAATGTGCTGATATTTATCCTTGTCTTCTCTCCTTTTTGTGCTCTTCTTTTTATTACTCAAATAAATCTGTAATTTAGACAGGCTAACATAAATATCTCAAAGCTTTTTGTGTGTTCAGAGATTTATTTAGAGATGGTAAAATAAAGATCTTGATGTATCGACGGTTTGTGGTCTTGGAGCTGTTCTGTTACAGTTCAGGATACTCAATTTCCTCCTGCTGGTATCATCGTCTCCCTGTAATGTGATGTAGCACAGTACTATGCACTTCAGAACTAAGCCCAGAACCTAGCTAGCTTACTTGAGGGTCGGCTCCGGATTTTGTCGATCTTGTTTGTGTATAATTTGTGAGGGGCTGTACAGAGTCAATTAATCAGTCAATCAATATGAACCTGTTTTTCTCTACGGTCCTCTGAACATACTCGCTATAAGAACACTAATTACCCTACGGAGTGGACCTGGGATAGTTCCAGAGTATGGACTAGAAGGCGGAGGAAACAAAAATTAGGTGGTCGAATTGGTTGTATCTACCATGTACGTCTGGTGAGCTTTTTCCCATTGGATGTTACTCATGGTAGTCACAGGTGCACTTGCTTTGAGGATGTGAGATGTTATAATGTTGTCCTTTATGGCACAAGCCTGGGGCTTAGTCAAGATTTTCGAAGTAGCTATTGTATGGGCTACTCCTTTTCAGTTACGGCATCTCTTTGTGACAATTTTGTTGCACTATGAAATTACAAGGTATTGGCCCAGCAAGGCAGAATATATATCTTCCTCATTTTACAACACATATCTTCCCTAATATAATTTTAATTAGTTGGGATTCTTACAGTGGTAATCTTCCTCATTTTGCAACATAGGTCTTTTTACCTCTTCTATTTTGTATCACATTCTATTAAATAATTGGAATTCTTATTTGTTGCAAGAGAACCTGTTGTGGCCGAAGTGCAGATGTTCAAAGTTTCAGTACAGCAGCTTCATTCGGTTGCAAAGTTTGCTTAAGTAACTTTTGGTTAGAATGGTCCAATAGTTCACGTCTCTCAGCGCTGCATAAAAAATTCAGGTTATGGATTTTGGTGGCTCTCTTTCTTATTCTCATGGCTGTTTCCTTAATTTCTTTGGATGGTCTCTTTACACGACTTTCAGATTGAGCCCATTTGCACCTGTCAATCTATAGACATATATGTGGCTGGCTACACCTATCCATCTACTACCATAGTTACCGTCTTACTATCTGTATTAGCCAAGTTGTTCCAGGTTTTTCTAACTCTTTCATGGATATCTTCTATGAACCAGAGCACACTGTTCTGCGCTCCGAGCAAGCGCCACTGATGCTACAATAGATCAAAGGTACTGGTTTTTCAGATCTTTGGCTACATATATTGGCTAACCATGGATCCAGTTTATCTGTTTACTTTATTTTGTTCTGAGCTTACAAACTGATAGCCACGGATCTCCTTTCCTTTTGCATTTTCTTGCATCTTTCTTTATACACCTCTTCTTTTTCCAAGCCATCAGCTGCAAATAGTTGACTGATACGGATTCTGAACATCTTTCATTTTCTTTATTTTCCACGCAGTTCTGAAATTGTGAGCATTCATATACAGTCTTTGGATCAAATAACAAAGGCAGCACACATAATTACAAGGTAATAGAAAGTTCTTGGCCTTTTCTTTCTCTGTTCCTTTCTTCTTTGTGACAATATCATCCATGTCATGATCCTAACTTGACCAAAATATACTGTACTAATGAACATATAGGCCTAAAAGCACTATAGATATACTTCGACAAATTTTCTCATACATATCCTATGAGTGCTTTCAGCCCATTTTAGAGTCCTGTCAAATATTTCTGTTGTTGACCAGAGATACCAATTTATATTCTCTTGAATAATTTTTCTTTATGTATCTTTTCATACATATTATGCAGTCTGCCTTATGTACATTCTAGCCCTTTTCTTCTTTTGTTTATATAATTTGAAAACTGTCAGCAATCATGTAAACTATTTGGACCAAGTAGCAGCAGTGACTGAAACAAGAGTGAGACATCAAAAAAATGTCTATGCTATTGTCAACTACTTGCCTAGCCCTTTCTCACATTATTGTCTATGCTATACTTTCCATCTCTGCTGATTATCCTGCTCTGATGTACACACTTATCACATATTGTGCAGTTTGCATTAGTTGTTCTCCTAAATACTCCTACATTCACTATATTGTTGATTATTCCAAGGAGTATTTTTTTTGTTCTCTGCATCGATATTATTCCATACGACTGTATCCTTTTTCTTAAAGAAATCATCTGCTTTACACTGCCTGTCATTCATACTTGTTTGCTGTGAAATCCCCAGGACCATAATGGAACCCAATAATGACTTCCACAAGAATGTATTCATGGGCCATGCACATCAGCATACAAGACTGTGCAATGTGGCATTATCCGTTTATCATTTAGCCGCTTTCTCTAATCTTCAGGCAAGCACCCGAAGCAATTATTGCCGCCATAAACGAGATATGCGACACACATGTAGATCCACACGTACACAGAATGAATGACCGAAGAAAAGTTGGTTCTCTCTCTATTCCCGACCATTTTATTTATCTTATTTTTATTTTCTTCTATTTCCAAGTTCCTAAAACTGTAATGCAAGTCCTTGAGTTTTTGTCATGTACATGAATTGATCATGTTTACGTTACAGTGTGAATATACAATACTACCCACATCAAGTCGGAATCGAAAGCGAAGAAATGGCTAACCCTCACCACCCACCTCTACAGCCCTCAGATTTACTGCCTTCAGGGTTTCAACATTTTAACCATTTTGCTATTATCATTGCTGCTGATTGGGTTGGTGACGAACCGGATGGGAACGAGTAGCTAGATGTGGATCGAGGGTGGCGGCTCGGAAGGGTTCCCTCACCGTCGACCTCTCCTGCTGCTCGGTGGCGAGATGTAATCGTCCATAGTGGTCTGAGGTACAAGGAGGAGGACTCGGAATGTGGTGTTTACTCAATTGTGAAGCACAAGACATTTCCGTAAGGGATACATGAGGATGGTCCAATGAAACAAGTCTGCAACATTAAGTCAAAAGCGAGAGGACGGAATGAGGGGCGGTGTATATATGGACCAGGTGCAGGGTGTAGCTCACGGAGGTTGGCCCTCATGTCTAGCTCAATGAGATTATAGTTTTAAAGATTTAAATATTCCATTGCGTTGGTGTGGTTCAACGACATGTGTGTCGTGCGGTGTCTGAACTTGTCGCCTTGGCACTGACCATGTTCGGGCGCATTGTGATCAGGTGCTGACACCGCAGCCACTGACGAAGGTGGAAGGAGGATAAGCAATTACACGGGTGGGGCATCAGTTTGAAATAGAGGATGTGGGCCACGTGGATCTTGACTCTTGAGTAGTGTTACGAGTGTGATTTTTTCCCATTGCAACGCACGGGCATGTTTACTAGTTACATTCATACTCAGAACTATACCTGGCCATGGGCAGTCTGGCCCGAAAATCCCGGTCCGGGCTGAGCCCGAGCGTGCCATCGGGCCGGGCTCATGCCTGAAAATTGAGCCCGACGGATAGATCGGGCCGGGCTCGGGCTTGCAAAAAAAGATTTTAGATGTGGTCGGGCCGGGCCGACCGTGCCATGTCGGGTTTTTCTGGGCTCATGCCTGATTTTAGTAGGCCCGACAGTCGGACCGTGTTATGACCGGCATAGGGGCTTAGCCCAGTGGGTTATGGCCCAAGTATCTTAATTAGGGGCTTAGCCCAATTATCTTATCATATTAGGATCATTTGCTTAGGAGTCAAGTAAACCTCTCTATATAAGGAGAGGAGATGTATCAATCTAATCAAGTAAGAAGCAATCAATATTTGCTCGGCTTTTCTTAGGGAGCCGGGAGACCTAAACCCTAGCCGCCTCCTGCCTTCGGCGCCGCTGCTCCCGTCGCAAGAACGGCGCCACGCCGCCGGCCGCCGCGCACCAGCCGTCGCCCTTCCCCCTCCTTCCCCTACAACCTACGCCCTAGATCCGGTAGGGCCCTAGCTCCTACCAATTTGGTATCCAGAGACTCGGGCTCGATCATGTCTTCGTCAACGCCAACGCCGTCGCTGCCAATCATCACCACCGCACCGCTGACCACCGCCGGTTCCCCACCGCCCCCGGCCCCGGTCACCGTCACCACCGCTCGTTCCCCCACGCCGCCGGCCCCGGTCATCTCCGCTGCGCCGACAACCGCCGTTTTCACGCCGGAAGAAGTCACCAGCATCTTACGGGATCTCGTGACGGCCGTCCAGGGCATCCATCTGTACCTGGCCGGGCCGCCCGCACCTCCGCCGGCTGCGACTACCGCCGCCTACAGCCACCCCGCGCTGCCGTGGCCGTCCCAGGGCGTGCCTGCAATGGGCGGGCCACCGCTGCCGCCGTTCCAGGCGGGGCACCCCAGCGGGCCGCCTCCGCCCCTGCTGCACCTGCCCTGGTACTCGGTACCCGCGGTGATCGCCGGGGCCCATCCGTCGTTCCAGCCGCCGCCCGCCCCAGTGCCGTCCTGGCCACAGTGGCCCGGGCCGATTCTCGCGGCGCCATCCGCGCCTTCCGCGCCCGCCCCAGCGCCGCAGTGGCTGCACTGGCCCGCGCCGGCCCAGCCGCGCCGACCGCGCTGCCCGTGCCGGTCCAGCTTCCACCGCCGCCGCCCAGCTCCGGACTAGGCCAGTCCACACCGGGAGGCCTCCCGATCCAGCAGGTCCGGTTTCCACCGTCACCGTCCCAGATCCCGACCTGGCTAACCGGGACGTCGCCACCGCCAGTTTACACGGAGGCCGGGGACCCACCGGTACCCACGCTGCAGTCTGGGGCCTCGTCCGGCTCCGCGGGGGCCTATGACGGTCTCCCCACCGTTGACCGGGCGCCGTCATCATCACTGCTCCGCACCGCCGAGCCGGCCGGCCATGGCGCGCCGACCCAAACGCCGCCATGGTTCGCCAAGATCGACTTCGCCACTTATGACGGCACGGAGGACCCGCTTAACTGGCTCAACCAGTGTGAGCAGTTTTTCCGTGGACAGCGCACGCTCGCGTCGGAGCGCACTTGGCTGGCATCCTACCACCTCCGCGGTGCAGCCCAGACCTGGTACTACGCCCTCGAGCAGGACGAGGGCAGCATGCCCCCTTGGGAGCGCTTCCGCGAGCTCTGCCTACTTCGTTTTGGGCCCTCAATCCGCGGGAGCCGCCTGGCGGAGCTAGGCCGCCTTCCCTTCACCTCCACGGTTTAGGACTTCGCCGGCCGTTTCCAGGTCTTGGCATGCCATGCGTCGGGCGTGACGGCGCAGCAGCGGGCCGACCTCTTTGTCGGCGGACTTCCGGATCACATCCGCGTGGACGTCGAGCTTCAGGGACCCCAGGATATCCAGACGGCCATGTA
The DNA here is from genome assembly GCF_018294505.1 of Triticum aestivum. NCBI lineage: Eukaryota > Viridiplantae > Streptophyta > Magnoliopsida > Poales > Poaceae > Triticum > Triticum aestivum. The sequence continues at coordinate 550,427,394 of NC_057802.1, forward strand.
CTACGCCCGCGCGTTCGAGCGCCGCGCGGTGGCCGTCCAGCAGGAGTCACCGTCCCGGGCCACTGGGTCGCTACCCTGGCCAGATCCCGCTCCGGGTCGGACTGTTCAGGCTTCCGCGGCACCCCTCGCTGCGACCGCGGCGCGCCCGTTTCGCCGGCTCACCTCGGCCGAGCTACTCGAGCGTCGCCGCCAGGGGTTGTGCTTCAACTGCGACGAGCCCTACACGCCCGGCCACGCCTGCCCGCGACTCTTCTACCTGGAGGTTGCAGACTACATTCCGGAGGACGCCGTCGCCGCCGACCTTGCCGCCCCAGCAGTCGCGAAGGTGTTTGACGCTGGTTGATCACCTCGAGGAGTTCAGCAAGCGCTTCCCCACCTTACAGCTCGAGGACGAGCTATTTGTGCAGGCGGGGAGAAGTGTTATGACCGGCATAGGGGCTTAGCCCAGTGGGTTATGGCCCAAGTATCTTAATTAGGGGCTTAGCCCAATTATCTTATCATATTAGGATCGTTTGCTTAGGAGTCAAGTAAACCTCTCTATATAAGGAGAGGAGATGTATCAATATAATCAAGTAAGAAGCAATCAATATTTGCTCGGCTTCCCTTAGGGAGCCGGGAGACCTAAACCCTAGCCGCCTCCTGCCTTCGCCGCCGCTGCTCTCGTCGCAAGGACGGCGCCACGCCGCCGGCCGCCGCGCACCAGCCCTTGCCCTTCCCCCTCCTTCCCCTACAACCTACGCCCTAGATCCGGTAGGGCCCTAGCTCCTACCAGACCGGGCCAGGTTCGGGCCTAGGTTTTCAGCACGGGGCTTTTTTTAGCGTGGCTCGAAGCCCAGCTCGGCCAGAGATATGCCCAGGTGTACTCAGAACATAGAAATTGATTTTTTTAGGGGAACATAGAAGCTGATTTGGAACTCTAGCTCGCAAACAAGGAACAATCACGTTTGGGTGGGCTTGTCTTATGCCTTGTTCGTCAATCCACCAACTCCCGGAATCTGCGGAGCGAGGAAACTGCAGCTGCGTGATTTTCAACTACAGCTCCGCTCGCTTCAGGAGTGAAGTTGTGGAGCGGAGCGATTCCCAGAGTGTTAGTTTCGGTTAACTTCGGCCACAAAGATGGCTATCTTAGGCTCTAAGAGATGCTTACCTAGGCCAATCTGGTGATTTTATTTTCTTCCCTGGAAATATTGTGACGACATAATAAAGATTGCATGTTTGCTGGTCAACTAGAGTACAGAGGCAAGAGGACGTGTGTAACCCTTCGTTCGTCCGACTCGCCAGTGCTGCTGCTGGTCCGCCTCATCTCCTACGGTCCTAGGAACATATAGGCGCGGTGGATCCCGCCCCTTGCCGGCAGGAGGGCTCCGTTTTTAGGTGCTTTGCTCAGTTTTGTTAGGATTTGTGCCATGCTCAAGAAGACGAGACTGCGACGACTTTCTGAAGTTAGAATAAGGTTCTCCCCGCCTAGCTTTCATTCCGGTGGTGCTTCTAGCATCGTCAGTGGGTGTGTGGAGGTGTTTCTCTAGCGGATCTCACGGGATTCGGTTGGAGTTTGTCTTCGGTGGATCCGTTTGGATTCAGTGTTCATTCGTCTACGTCCGCATGTCTGCAGGTTGGATTCTTTCGATCCACGCTTATCTTAATTAACGGTGGCTGCAGGTTGGATTCTTTCGATCCACGCTTATCTTAATTAATGGTGGTTGTTGTTCTGGTGTGCTGGTCTTATGGGGCCTTAGCGCGACGACTTTCTGATTGTCTACTACAACAAGGTTTGCCTCGCTCTGATGATGGAGGGGCGATGACGGAGGCGCACGTCGGCTCGCTCCAGTGCTGATAGTCGTCGCTAGGTGGTCTACGAACATGGATGTAATTTTTACTTCTGGTGTTCTTTGTACTACCAATTGATGAATAGATTGGAAGTTTCTCGCAAAAAAAACTTGCATGTTTGCAGAAAAAACATTTCTCTTTTTTTCCCTTTTCTTTTTTTCTTTTCCGATACATGTCTTTTTTAATACACGTGGTACAACTTTTGTATACATGTATTTTTTTCAAATTTATGATGACAAATTTTCAAATAAATGTTTTTGAACATTTTTTGAATACATGCTAAACATTTTTCAAATACACCTTGAACCTTTCTTGAAGGTATGAAATATTTTTATAAATTACATGATTTTTGTACGTTTTATTAACATAAGAAAATTTTTAAACACATGTAGGAACTCTTTTTGAATCATACAAATCTTTTTTAAAATTACACAATTTTTTTACATTGTATAAACATTTTTATAAAAATGGCGTGATCATCTTTTGAAACGCCTGAACATTTTTAAATACATGACCTTTTTGGATGGTAGTAAATAATTTTAGAAGTGGTATGAACATTTTTTTACACTGCATGAATATTTTTAAACGCGGGATGAACGCTTTTGAAAATTCAAGTAATTTGTTTTGCGAAATAACGAAACAGGATGCTGCTGTCGCTGGAATAGGCCCGGCTAATAAGCAGTGAGCTGTGTATTATAAGCGAGCGCGACGTTCACCTCGCTACACGCGAGGTATAGCCTCACCCCTGCATCAAAGGGTACGCACAGAGAGTTGCGTCATGACCCAGGCCCAGTAGGAGCGACCGATGGGCAAAATTTCCCAGATCGTATGATAACGTTACTGCTCATCGATTTTTTATTGGTTTTCTCACTAGTTTATTTTATTTCTTTGTTTTACATTTATTTTTATTTTATAAATGTTTAATTTTCGTATGCTTTTGTTTAAATTTGTTAGCATTTTTCTAAGCAGTTAAAACTTTTTGAAACAGATCTTTGATTTTTTTACACATAATTATTTTTGGGTTACGTGAACATTTCTACAATGTTGAGAACATTTTTTAAATGCATGAATATTTTGAGTTCATGATTTTTTAAAAGTTTTTATAACATCTACTAAAATTATTGAAAATATTTTTTGAATGGATGAACATTTTTTAAAGCTCGAGAACATTTGCTATTGGTATTTTACAATTTGTGAATACTTCTAATTTCATGATTTTTTAAAAATGTGTGAAACATTTTATTGGAATAGATGAACACATTTAAAACGTTATTTTTAAAATATTGTTTTTGTTTCTTCTGAAAATTCATTTTTATATTGTCTGAACATTTTTTAAATGCACAAGTGTTTTTAGAAATTCACGCACAGTTTTATCTTGGAAATAATGAAAAATTAATCGAACAAATCAATAAGATTGTTTGGTAAGAAAACCATCTAGAAAAACCAAAGAGGAAACTGAAGCGAAAGAAAATCGCTAGAGCTCTTGACAACGTGTAGTGGGCCAGCCTGCCCAAACACTTCTGTGCATCAACCCTGCTATTTGATGCTCTCTGCGTCGAATTGGGGGTCTCATCTCTAATAGTGTCCCCACTCCTCGCAGAGCGAAGATTGTCGGGATGGCGCACAGGCTTTGCTATCATGGGCCAACCCAGTTAGGCTGTACCGTTACTTGTCGCCTTTTTTGTTTTTCATGATTTTTATTTGAATGGGATTTGGAATATCCCCACATTTTTATGAGGTGGTAGATATTTTTCTCTCATTTTTTCGGTCATTTGGTAGTTATCCTCATGTGAGTTTTCTATGTAGTCTGTCAAAATCGAGAGTATGTACGTGTAGTACGTAGCATATAAGAATATTTGGTCAGCATATATCCTATCTTTTGGGTAGTATGTACTATTATTTTAGTATATTATTTTATACATACAAATATGAAGGTGTTTTCAAAATATACAGAAAAATATGGACTCACATGCATTTTTTTTTCCGTATAGCTTACTTTGAAATATCTTAAATATAGGATATGAACATACTTAAAATGATAAAGTAGTATATATACTACCACACGATAGTATATGAGACATGAGGACAACTACCCCCGGGTGGTAGGATGTATTTTTAACATGAAGTTTTTGTGGAGCTTCCTTCCTTTTTAGAAAAATTCTACCATTTTGCAGGGAGTTTTTAAGGATATGTTGGCCTTTCTTCAATTATCAATTTTTTGGGGTGCTAATAAGATTTTGGGATTTTTATATCTGTGCCCCTGCTTCCTTAGCCATACTCATTCATCGCCACGTTCTTAACTTTTGCTCACTTTTCCCCACTCTCTTGTCTGAAACCCTCAGAAATGGTCACAAACGATGGATGCCGTCGGGTCAGTGCTTTGACCGTTAACTCTGACGAGTGGGGCTGCGCTGGACTGTGTCGCCCGTTGGACCTGACAATTGGGGCCGCGTCAGACGGTGCCGCTGTTCGCCTGTTGGGCCGTGGTTAGACTGTTGGGCCCTGCGCGCGCCACAACGACATGAGCCTGCTATGCATGCACAACCTGTCCAGATAGCCTTATATGCATGCACGTAACTAGCCTGCCTGCATGCGCTGATGCCCGCCGCCACGATGCGCTGGCCGGCCTCTTTCTGCACGCGAGCCGCCACGGACGCTGACCGGCCTTTTTCTGCACGCGAGCTGCCATGGACACAGGGACGGTCGCTGCCACTGGTTCGTCTCATCTCGCACGCTTGTCTCCTCGATGTAGAGCATCATTTCAGACTTTTCGATCCACTCGCATGTATTCAACGTGGCAATTAAAGTGGCATATCGATCGACGCCGCTCGTTTGAACGTAGCAAATCCAAAGCGCGGCCGGTGCCACTCCCCTTCCCTTCCCCTTTCTCTATTTAAGCCACCCACCCCACCACCTATTCTTCACACATCCATTTGCGCCGCTCCCTTCTCTTCTTCACCCAAATCCAGAGCACTCTCAAAGCCAACCGAGGATGCAGTACAACGGCCCCACCTTCGAGCTCCCACCGACCGTGCCGGAGAGGCGGTATCCCGCCGATGTCGTCGTGGAGACGACGCTCCGCGTGTGGGCGTTCTCACGCTGGAGGGGTGGAAAGGAGTTTGCCCAGCGGTTCCTCGGTGCGGGCTACTATTGGGGAACATAGTAATTCCAAAAAAATTCCTACGCACACGCAAGATCATGGTGATGCATAGCAACGAGAGGGGAGAGTATTGTCCACGTACCCTCGTAGACCGAAAGCGGAAGCGTTAGCACAACGCGGTTGATGTAGTCGTATGTCTTCACGATCCGACCAATCCAAGTACCGAATGTACGGCACCTCCGAGTTCAGCACACGTTCAGCTCGATGACGTCCCGCGAACTCCGATCCAGCAGAGCTTCACGGTAGAGTTCCGTCAGCACGACGGCGTGATGACGGTGATGATGTTGCTACCGACGCAGGGCTTCGCCTAAGCACCGCTACGATATGACCGAGGTGGAATATAGTGGAGGGGGGCACCGCACACGGCTAAGAGAGATCAACAGATCAACTTGTGTGTCTAGAGGTGCCCCCCTGCCCCTGTATATAAAGGAGCAAGGGGGGAGGCCGGCCAGCCCTGTAGGGCGCGCCAGGAGGAGGAGTCCTCCTCCTAGTAGGAGTAGGACTCCCCTCTTTCCTACTCCTACTAGGAGGGGGAAAGGAAGGGGGAGAGGGAGAAGGAAAGGGGGGCGCCGCCCCCCCTCTCCTAGTCCAATTCGGACCAGAGGGGGAGGGCGCGTGGCCTACCCTAGGCCAGCCCTCTCTCTCCACTAAGGCCCATAAGGACCACTATTTCTCCCCGGGGGGGGGGGGGTTCCGGTAACCCTCCGGCACTCCCGTTTTCTCCGAAACCACCCGGAACACTTCCGGTGTCTGAATATAGCCGTCCAATATATCGATCTTTACGTCTCGACCATTTCGAGACTCCCCGTCATGTTCGTGATCATATCCGGGACTCCGAACTACCTTCGGTATATCAAAACACAAAAACTCATAATACCGATCGTCACCAAACTTTAAGCGTGCGGACCCTACGGGTTCGAGAACTATGTAGACATGACCGAGACACGTTTCCGGTCAATAATCAATAGCGGAACTTGGATGCTCATATTGGTTCCCACATATTCTACGAAGATCTTTATCGGTCAAACCGCATAACAACATACGTTGTTCCCTTTGTCATCGGTATGTTACTTGCCCGAGATTTGATCGTCGGTATCTCAATACCTAGTTCAATCTCGTTACCGGAAAGTCTCTTTACTCGTTATGTAATGCATCATCCCGTAACTAACTCATTAGTCACATTGCTTGCAAGGCTTATAGTGATGTGTATTACCGAGAGGGCCCAGAGATACCTCTCTGACAATCGGAGTGACAAATCCTAATCTCGAAATACGCCAACTCAACAAGTACCTTCGGAGACACCTGTAGAGCACCTTTATAATCACCCAGTTACGTTGTGATGTTTGGTAGCACACAAAGTGTTCCTCCAGTAAACGGGAGTTGCATAATCTCATAGTCATAGGAACATGTATAAGTCATGAAGAAAGCAATAGCAACATACTAAACGATCAAGTGCTAAGCTAACGGAATGGGTCAAGTCAATCACATCATTCTCCTAATGATGTGATCTCGTTAATCAAATGACAACTCATGTCTATGGTTAGGAAACTAAACCATCTTTGATCAACGAGCTAGTCAAGTAGAGGCATACTAGTGACACTATGTTTGTCTATGTATTCACACATGTATTATGTTTCCGGTTAATACAATTCTAGCATGAATAATAAACATTTATCATGATATGAGGAAATAAATAATAACTTTATTATTGCCTCTAGGGCATATTTCCTTCATTCTCCCACTTGCACTAGAGTCAATAATCTAGATTATACACAGTAATGATTCTAACACCCATGGAGTCTTGGTGCTGATCATGTTTTGCTCGTGGAAGAGGCTTAGTCAACGGGTCTGCAACATTCAGATCCGTATGTATCTTGCAAATCTCTATGTCTCCCACCTGGACTTGGTCCCGGATGGAATTGAAGCGTCTCTTGATGTGCTTGGTTCTCTTGTGAAATCTGGATTCCTTTGCCAAGGCAATTGCACCAGTATTGTCACAAAATATTTTCATTGGACCCGATGCACTAGGTATGACACCTAGATCGGATATGAACTCCTTCATCCAGACTCCTTCATTTGCTGCTTCCGAAGCAGCTATGTACTCCGCATCACACGTAGATCCCGCCATGACGCTTTGTTTAGAACTACACCAACTGACAGCTCCACCGTTCAATATAAACACGTAACCGGTTTGCGATTTTGAATCGCCCGGATCAGTGTGAAAGCTTGCATCGACGTAACCATTTACGATGAGCTCTTTGTCACCTCCATAAACGAGAAACATATCCTTAGTCCTTTTCAGGTATTTTAGGATGTTCTTGACCGCTGTCCAGTGATCCACTCCTGGATTACTTTGGTACCTCCCTGCTAAACTAATAGCAAGGCACACATCAGGTCTGGTACACAGCATTGCATACATGATAGAGCCTATGGCTGAAGCATAGGGAACATCTTTCATTTTCTCTCTATCTACTTCACACCTTGTAACATAGGCAAGAACCCTTTCTTTGCTTGATCCATTTTGAACTTCTTCAAAACTTTGTCAAGGTATGTGCTTTGTGAAAGTCCAATTAAGCGTCTTGATCTATCTCTATAGATCTTGATGCCCAATATATAAGCAGCTTCACCGAGGTCTTTCATTGAAAAACTCTTATTCAAATATCCTTTTATGCTATCCAGAAATTCTATATCATTTCTAATCAGCAATATGTCATCCACATATAATATTAGAAATGCTACAGAGTTCCCACTCACTTTCTTGTAAATACAGGCTTCTCCAAAAGTCTGTATAAAACCATATGCTTTGATCACACTATCAAAACGTTTATTCCAACTCCGAGAGGCTTGCACCAGTCCATAAATGGATCGCTGGAGCTTGCACACTTTGTTAGCTCCCTTTGCATCGACAAAACCTTCTGGTTGCATCATATACAACTCTTCTTCCAGAAATCCATTCAGGAATGTAGTTTTGACATCCATTTGCCAAATTTCATAATCAAAAAATGCGGCAATTGCTAACATGATTCGGACAGACTTAAGCATCGCTACGGGTGAGAAAGTCTCATCATAGTCAACCCCTTGAACTTGTCGAAAACCTTTTGCAACAAGTCGAGCTTTGTAAACAGTAACATTACTGTCAGCGTCAGTCTTCTTCTTGAAGATCCATTTATTCTCAACGGCTTGCCGATCATTGGGCAAGTCAACCAAAGTCCACACTTTGTTCTCATACATGGATCCCATCTCAGATTTCATGGCCTCAAGCCATTTTGCGGAATCTGGGCTCACCATCGCTTCTTCACAGTTCGTAGGTTCGCCTTGGTCAAGTAACATGACCTCCAGAATAGGATTACCGTACCACTCTGGTGCGGATCTTACTCTGGTTGACCTACGAGGTTCGGTAGTAACTTGATCTGAAGTTTCATGATCAATATCATTAGCTTCCTCACTAATTGGTGTAGATGTCACAGGAACCGGTTTCTGTGATGAATTACTTTCCAATAAGGGAGCAGGTATAGTTACCTCATCAAGTTCTACTTCCCTCCCACTCACTTCTTTTGAGAGAAACTCCTTGTCTAGAAAGGATCCATTCTTAGCAACAAATGTCTTGTCTTCGGATCTGTCATAGAAGGTGTACCCAATAGTTTCCTTTGGGTATCCTATGAAGACACATTTCTCCGATTTGGGTTCGAGCGTATCAGGTTGAAGCTTTTTCACATAAGCATCGCAGCCCCAAACTTTAAGAAACGACAACTTTGGTTTCTTGCCAAACCACAATTCATAAGGCATCGTCTCAACGGATTTCGATGGTGCCCTATTTAACGTGAATGCAGCCATCTCTAAAGCATAACCCCAAAACGATAGCGGTAAATCAGTAAGAGACATCATAGATTGCACCATATCTAGTAAAGTACGATTATGACGTTCGGACACACCATTACGTTGTGGTGTTCCGGGTGGCGTGAGTTGCGAAACTATTCCGCATTGTTTCAAATGAAGACCAAACTCGTAACTCAAATATTCTCCTCCACGATCAGATCGTAGAAATTTTATTTTCTTGTTACGATGATTTTCCACTTCACTCTGAAATTCTTTGAAATTTTCAAATGTTTCAGATTTATGTTTCAGTAAGTAGATATAACCATATATGCTCAAATCATCTATGAAGGTGAGAAAATAACGATACCCGCCACGAGCTTCAATATTCATCGGACCACATACATCAGTATGTATGATCTCCAACAAATCTGTTGCTCGCTTCATTGTTCCGGAGAACGGCGTTTTAGTCATCTTGCCCATGAGGCATGGTTCGCAAGTACCAAGTGATTCCAAAAGTCCATCAGTATGGAGTTTCTTCATGCGCTTTACACTAATATGACCTAAACGGCAGTGCCACAAATAAGTTGCACTATCATTATCAACTCTGCATCTTTTGGCTTCAATATTATGAATATGTGTATCACTACTATCGAGATTCAATATAAATAGACCACTCTTCAAGGGTGCATGACCATAAAAGATATTACTCATATAAATAGAACAACCATTATTCTCTGATTTAAATGAATAACCGTCTCGCATCAAACAATATCCAGATATAATGTTCATGCTCAACGCTGGCACCAAATAATAATTATTTAGGTCTAAAACTAATCCCGAAGGTAGATGTAGAGGTAGCGTGCCGACAGCGATCACATTGACTCTGGAACCATTTCCCACGCACATCGTCACCTCGTCCTTAGCCAATCTTCGCTTAATCCTTAGCCCCTGTTTCGAGTTGCAAATATTAGCAACAGAACCAATATCAAATACCCAGGTGCTACTGCGAGCATTAGTAAGGTACACATCAATAACATGTATATCACATATACCTTTGTTCACCTTGCCATCCTTCTTATCCGCCAAATACTTGGGGCAGTTCCGCTTCCAGTGACCAGTCTGCTTGCAGTAGAAGCACTCAGTCTCAGGCTTAGGTCCAGACTTGGGTTTCTTCTCCTGAGCAGCAACTTGTTTGCCGTTCTTCTTGAAGTTCCCCTTCTTCTTCCCTTTACCCTTTTTCTTGAAACTGGTGGTCTTGTTGACCATCAACACTTGATGCTCCTTCTTGATTTCTACCTCCGCGCTTTTAGCATTGCGAAGAGCTCGGGAATTTTCTTATCAATCCCTTGCATATTATAGTTCATCACGAAGCTCTTGTAGCTTGGTGGCAGTGATTGAAGAATTCTGTCAATGACACTATTATTCGGAAGATTAACTCCCAACTGAATCAAGTGATTGTTATACCCAGACATTTTGAGTATATGTTCACTGTCAGAACTATTCTCCTCCATCTTACAGCTATAGAACTTATTGGAGACTTCATATCTCTCAATCTGGGCATTTGCTTGAAATATTAACTTCAACTCCTGGAACATCTCATATGCTCCATGATGTTCAAAACGTCGTTGAAGTCCCGGTTCTAAGCCGTAAAGCATGGCACACTGAACTATCGAGTAGTCATCAGCTTTGCTCTGCCAGACGTTCTTAACATCGTTAGTTGCATCTGCAGCAGGCCTGGCACCCAGCGGTGCTTCCAGGACGTAATTCTTCTGTGCAGTCCGTGTAATTGCTACCATCATCTTTCAACTTTGCTTTCTCAAGGAACGCATTAAAATTCAACGGAACAACAGCACGGGCATCTATCTACAACAACATAGACATGCAAAATACTATCAGGTACTAAGTTCATGATAAATTAAAGTTCAATTAATCATATTACTTAAGAACTCCCACTTAGATAGACATCCCTCTAATCATCTAAGTGATCATGTGATCCAAATCAACTAAACCATGTCCGATCATCACATGAGATGGAGTAGTTTTCAATGGTGAACATCACTATGTTGATCATATCTACTATATGATTCACGCTCGACCTTTCGGTCTCCAGTGTTCCGAGGCCATATCTGTATATGCTAGGCTCGTCAAGTTTAACCCGAGTATTCTGCGTGTGCAAAACTGGCTTGCACCCGTTGTATGTGAACATAGAGCTTATCACACCCGATCATCACGTGGTGTCTCAGCACGAAGAACTCTAGCAACGGTGCATACTCAGGGAGAACACTTATACCTTGAAATTTAGTGAGAGATCATTTTATAATGCTACCGTCGATCTAAGCAAAATAAGATGCATAAAAGATAAACATCACATGCAATCAATATAAGTGATATGATATGGCCATCATCATCTTGTGCCTTTGATCTCCATCTCCAAAGCACCGTCATGATCACCATCGTCACCGGCGCGACACCTTGATCTCCATCATAGCATCGTTGTCGTCTCACCAACTATTGCTTCTACGACTATCGCTACTGCTTAGTGATAAAGTAAAACAATTACAGGGCGATTGCATTGCATACAATAAAGCGACAACCATATGGCTCCTGCCAGTTGTCGATAACTCGGTTACAAAACATGATCATCTCATACAATAAAATTTAGCATCATGTCTTGACCATATCACATCACAGCATGCCCTGCAAAAACAAGTTAGACGTCCTCTACTTTGTTGTTGCAAGTTTTACGTGGCTGCTACGGGCTTAGCAAGAACTGTTCTTACCTACGCATCAAAACCACAACGATATTTCATCAAGTTAGTGATGTTTTAACCTTCACAAGGACCGGGCGTAGCCACACTCGGTTCACCTAAAGTTGGAGAAACAGACACCCGCCAGCCACCTGTGTGCAAAGCACGTCGGTAGAACCAGTCTCACGTAAGCGTACGCGTAATGTAGGTCCGGGCCGCTTCATCCAACAATATCGCCGAACCAAAGTATGACATGCTGGTAAGCAGTATGACTTGTATCGCCCACAACTCACTTGTGTTCTACTCGTGCATATAACATCTATGCATAAACCTGGCTCTGATACCACTGTTGGGGAACGTAGTAATTTCAAAAAAAATTCCTATGCACACGCAAGATCATGGCGATGCATAGCAACGAGAGGGGAGAGTGTTGTCCACGTACCCTCGTAGACCGAAAGCGGAAGCGTTAGCACAACGCGGTTGATGTAGTCGTACGTCTTCATGATCCGACCGATCCAAGTACCGAACGTACGGCACCTCCGAGTTCAGCACACGTTCAGCTCGATGACGTCCCGCGAACTCCGATCCAGTAGAGCTTCATGGGAGAGTTCCGTCAGCACGACGGCGTGATGACGGTGATGATGTTGCTACTGACGCAGGGCTTTGCCTAAGCACCGCTATGACATGACCGAGGTGGAATATGGTGGAGGGGGCACCGCACACGGCTAAGAGAGATCAACAGATCAACTTGTGAGTCTAGAGGTGCCCCCTGCCCCCGTATATAAAGGAGCAAGGGGGAGGTCGGCCGGCCCTGTAGGGCGCGCCAGGAGGAGGAGTCCTCCTCCTAGTAGGAGTAGGACTCCCCTCTTTCCTACTCCTACTAGGAGGGGGAAAGGAAGGGGGAGAGGGAGAAGGAAAGGGGGCGCCGCCCCCCTCTCCTAGTCCAATGTGGACCAGATGGGGAGGGGCGCGCGGCCTGCCCTAGGCCAGCCCTCTCTCTCTCCACTAAGGCCCATAAGGCCCACTATTTCTCCCGGGGGGGGGGGTTCCGGTAACCCTCCGGCACTCCGGTTTTCTCCGAAACCACCCGGAACACTTCCGATGTCTGAATATAGCCGTCCAATATATCGATCTTTATGTCTCGACCATTTCGAGACTCCTCGTCATATCCGTGATCATATCCGGTACTCCAAACTACCTTCGGTACATCAAAACACAAAAACTCATAATACCGACCGTCACCAAACTTTAAGCATGCGGACCCTACGGGTTCGAGAACTATGTAGACATGACCGAGACACGTTTCCAGTCAATAACCAATAGCAGAACCTGGATGCTCATATTGGTTCCCACATATTCTATGAAGATCTTTATCGGTCAAACCGCATAACAACATGCGTTGTTCCCTTTGTCATCGGTATGTTACTTGCCCGAGATTCGATCATCGGTATCTCAATACCTAGTTCAATCTCGTTACCGGCAGGTCTCTTTACTCGTTATGTAATGCATCATCCCGTAACTAACTCATTAGTCACATTGCTTGCAAGGCTTATAGTGATGTGCATTACCGAGAGGGCCCAGAGATACCTCTCTGACAATCGGAGTGACAAATCCTAATCTCGAAATACGCCAACTCAACAAGTACCTTCGGAGACACCTGTAGAGCACCTTTATAATCACCCAGTTATGTTGTGACGTTTGGTAGCACACAAAGTGTTCCTCCGGTAAACGGGAGTTGCATAATCTCATAGTCATAGGAACATGTATAAGTCATGAAGAAAGCAATAGCAACATACTAAACGATCAAGTGCTAAGCTAACGGAATGGGTTAATTCAATCACATCATTCTCCTAATGATGTGATCCCGTTAATCAAATTACAACTCATGTCTATGGTTAGGAAACTGAACCATCTTTGATCAACGAGCTAGTCAAGTAGAGGCATACTAGTGACACTATGTTTGTCTATGTATTCACATGTATTATGTTTTCGGTTAATACAATTCTAGCATGAATAATAAACATTTATCACGATATGAGGAAATAAATAATAATTTTATTATTGCCTCTAGGGCATATTTCCTTCAGTCTCCCACTTGCACTAGAGTCAATAATCTAGATTACACAGTAATGATTCTAACACCCATGGAGTCTTGGTGCTGATCATGTTTTGCTCATGGAAGAGGCTTAGTCAACGGGTCTGCAACATGCAGATCTGTATGTATCTTGCAAATCTCTATGTCTCCCATCTGGGCTTGGTCCCGGATGGAATTGAAGCGTCTCTTGATGTGCTTGGTTCTCTTGTGAAATCTGGATTCCTTTGCCAAGGCAATTGCACCAGTATTGTCACAAATTATTTTCATTGGACCCGATGCACTAGGTATGACACCTAGATCGGATATGAACTCCTTCATCCAGACTCCTTCATTTGCTGCTTCCGAAGCAGCTATGTACTCCGCTTCACACGTAGATCCCGCCACGACGCTTTGTTTAGAACTGTACCAATTGACAGCTCCACCGTTCAATATAAACACGTATCCGGTTTGCGATTTTGAATCATCCGGATCAGTGTCAAAGCTTGCATCAACGTAACCATTTAGGATGAGCTCTTTGTCACCTCCATAAACGCGAAACATATCCTTAGTCCTTTTTAGGTATTTCAGGATGTTCTTGACCGCTGTCCAGTGATCCACTCCTGGATTACTTTGGTACCTCCCTGCTAAACTAATAGCAAGGCACACATCAGGTCTGGTACACAACATTGCATACATGATAGAGCCTATGGCTGAAGCATAGGTCTGGTACCTCTCTATCGTGTTATATCTATCGTGTTATCCCCTAAGAACTATGTTATGCTTGCTATCCTTATTTGATATGTCGTTGGTTATCTGTGTTTTGCTTGCTATTTCTATCTTATTTGACGTGAGATATCACTAGATGGATATCGTGCCGTAGACGAGCCCTTCTGCTAAATCAATCAATGAAAGGGTACCCCTCAAAGAAAACCAGCAAGTTTTGGGGTTAGCCTTGTAAAAATTGTTGGAGGGTAGCCCATTCGTCTTGTTATATTCATGTTGTGTAGGTCAAGTTTAAATGGCCCATTTATAGTAGGCCCTTATATTTTGGGATCAAGTTTTCGCACGCGTGGATAATGGACTAGTTGATATGTCAAAAAGGAAACTAAAGCTAGAAAAATGAGCCATGTTGATGTTGAAAAGAAGAAGGAGAAAAGCTATTTTTTTGAATTGTTGGTGGCCCTATTCCATATATTGTATGAACAAAAGCAAGGTAATTTTTGAATAGTTTGTGGCCATTTGGCATGATGAAATTAATGTTGGCCCTTATATTATAGGTTTTATTGGTTCCAAGTTTTGGCACGGGCCGCTAATGGACTAGTTGAGGTGTCAAAAAGGAAATTAAAGCTGGAAAGATGAGCCATGTTGATGTTGAAAATAAGAGGAAGAAGCTAAACTTTTTGAATTATTGGTGCCCATATATATTGTAGGATACCTATATTGTATGAACAAAAAGAAGCTAATTTTTGAATAGTTTGTGGCCATTTGGCGGGATGAAAATAGTTTGGGAAATAATTTTTGAAGGGTAGCCCATTGTTTACTTGTTGGTGGCTCTTGGTGGCAATATCAATTGTTGTGTAATTTCAAACGATGTAACCTATTCTTGTAATGTAACAAACGTGCACTCAATCTCTGTAGGTGCAATCAAAACAATTAAGCCAAAAAAATAGACGAAAAACAGAGCCATCGCATGCACTATTTTTCTAGGCCTCTTTAATCTTTGTGGGCTTTCGACAGTCAACGCAATGCGACGGCCCAACCAGAGCTTGGTTTCATTTTGGGCCCAATAACTACGTTTTTTTTCTCTTGCACTCGGTGTTGTCTGACGAAACTGAAAGTGTCAAAAACTAACACCTACAGAGATTCAGATATGGAGATAGAGATAGAGAGCACATGATCCACAAACCCTTCAGCAAATCATAGAACACATGACATGACACAAGTAACATCTCTAACGAGTGATGACCAGCACGTAAGCAAATCCTAGAGCAACTATACAAAAATAAAATCCTAAAGCTATCAGATTCGCCTGCTTGTTCAACTGAATCATTTGCCTCAAGTTCTTGTTCATCTTCTTTAATTCCCCCTTCAGATCATCATCCCCAACTGTCGGAGCAGCACTTTTAGAGACCAAATTCCGAGTGGCTGACGGCAGATTGACCTCCCAGGTTGCGGCCCCATTGAATTGAAGCAAGCCCTCCCATTGAAGCCTCTGAACGTAGTCATCCATCCATTCAAAATGTGTGCATTTCTTCACGATCTGAAACGAAATCATGAACCCTAAATCTCAGATCCACAAAAAAGAATTAGAAGCAAAGAGAAAAAGAAAGGGTCAAAGAAAAATCATGAGATCTAACCTGCCCCTCTGGCTTGCTCTCGCATTTCACGAACTCGCGCCCAAAGTTGCCATTCTTGTCCTCCCTCGAAGTCAACCTTTTCAGTGGCACGGTGCATGGGTAGTCAGGGCATCGCTCCATGGGCACTGGACCATACTGGGGCCACGAGGGGCGGGAGGCTGAAGTGGAGCTCGACATATCTAGTCGCCGGAGAAGAAGAAGCAGACGAGTGGCTCCTCTGGTCGCCGCAGAAGAAGAAGATAGGGGAGGCAATGGTGGGCGAGCACAACCAACGTCTCGCGGATTGCCTCTCGCAGATCGCCAAAGGATCCAACGATGCGGAGCCATCCTGGTGATCCAACGGCGCGGAGCCTGCACACAGCCTGGCCTCAGAATTCCTTCTAGAAGACCATATCTGAGGGCTGTCGCTGGGCGCTTGGGTATGATCAGACGGCTGATGTTCAGAGCTAGGGTTAGGCGAAACCCCGCGGGGTTTAGAGGGGTTTTGAGTTGGTCAACGGGGTTATCTAGTGTTTGACTGAGCATAACTAATTTAAAAAAATCCAAAAAATATGAAACCTTCGCGAATTGTGGTTTTATAAGACACACTAACGAGGAAAAATACTAAACTTGGTCTACGGTCATTTAAAAAAAACCTAGCTGGCATGATGTGACAGCCTGAATTTTGCCTTCTCTCTTTTTCCGGACTTGCCTTCTCTCTTTTTCCGGACTTGGTTTTCACCGTGGTTTTTGCCCTGATTTGACATGGTTTTTGAATCACTTCATATGGAATTGTCACTTGGGCATATCCTTGGCTTTCACCCAAGTGACCTATATACATTATTCTTCCAACAAATCCCAAAATAATCAAATGAATATTTTTCCTAAAAGAAAAATATTCATTTCCCTCTCTGAAACTCACTTCAGAACTTGTGCTCCAAAGCAACCTCAGTTTTTCTTGCTCAGAAAAATCTGAGATAATTCATGAATATTCTTAGGACCCTGGCACACCTTCCCATGCAAAAATATTGCATCACTTTTTGTAATATTTTTGCTGTAGAAAATCGTTTCACTTCTGGACCAGAAATGCACTTTGTACAGCAAGTGCATTTTTCCTTGAGCTTTTGGCCTTGAGTTTTCTTGAGCTTAAACACCTTCCTAAGAAACCCTAAACCCCAGGATATTAGCCCTAATGGCCTTCTAGAAGGTGGCCAAACTTGGCGACCAAGTTTCTGACCAGAAACTTGCCAGCTTGGTAGAGTCACGTCAGGTCGGCCTGGGTATGATCCATCACCTCTCCTAGACGTAACGCTGCACGGTCGAGCGCATAGACAAGGTTTGGCCGCTCCTGGCTGTCGTTTTGACCATGCCAGTTTGGTGACCGCGCGAGGACACGACGCCTGGCAGCGTCTCGACGCGCTCTGGCTGGCGCCTTGCTCTCTGTTTCGCGCGTGCTTGTTCCAGCTCTCGCCTCCTACTGCCGCACCGCGCCAAAACCCTCGACTCATCAAGCTTGACCCCTCCCTGGCGCTCGTCGACGCCGGAGCCGCCGCAGCAAGCACTGGCACGTCGCGGCCAAAACGCCACAGTGCGCGCGTGTGCTTGTCTGCTTCCCCAACCGCCTCCTGTGCGCGTCCGCAAGCGTGGGCAAGCCCCTGAGTCGACAGATCACCTTGCTGAAGGAAATATGCCCTAGAGGCAATAATAAAGTTATTATTTATATCCTTATATCATGATAAATGTTTATTATTCATGCTAGAATTGTATTAACCGGAAACATGGTACATGTGTGAATACATAGATAAACAGAGTGTCACTAGTATGCCTCTACTTGACTAGCTCGTTGATCAAAGATGGTTATGTTTCCTAGCCATAGACATGAGTTGTCATTTGATTAACGGGATCACATCATTAGGAGAATGATGTGATTGACTTGACCCATTCCGTTAGCTTAACACTTGATCGTTTAGTATGTTGCTATTGCTTTCTTCATGACTTATACATGTTCCTATGACTATGAGATTATGCAACTCCCGTTTACCAGAGGAACACTTTGTGTGCTACCAAACGCACAACGTAACTGGGTGATTATAAAGGTACTCTACAGGTGTCTCCGAAGGTACTTGTTGGGTTGGCGTATTTCGAGATTAGGATTTGTCACTCCAATTGTCGGAGAGGTATCTCTGGGCCCTCTTGGTAATGCACATCACTATAAGCCTTGCAAGCAATGTGACTAATGAGTTAGTTGCGTGATGATGCATTACGGAACGAGTAAAGAAACTTGCCGGTAACGAGATTGAACTAGGTATTGAGATACCGACGATCGAATCTCGGGCAAGTAACATACCGATGACAAAGGGAACAACGTATGTTGTTATGCGGTTTGACCGATAAAGATCTTCGTAGAATATGTAGGAGCCAATATGAGCATCCAGGTTCCGCTATTGGTTATTGACGGGAGACGTGTCTCGGTCATGTCTACATAGTTCTCGAACCCATAGGGTCCGCACGCTTAACATTCGTGACGATTTGTATTATGAGTTTATGTGTGTTGATGTACCGAAGGTAGTTCGGAGTCCCGGATGAGATTGGGGACATGAAGAGGAGTCTCGAAATGGTCGAGACGTAAAGATCGATATATTGGACAACTATATTCGGACATCGGAAAGGTTCCAAGTAATTCGGGTATTTTTCGGAGTACCGGAGAGTTACGGGAATTCGCCGGGGAGTATATGGGCCTTATTGGGCTTTAGGGGAAAGAGAGAAGAGAGGTTGCGCGCCCCCCAAGGCCTAGTCCGAATTGGACTAGGGGGAGGGGCTGCGCCCCCTCCTTCCTTCTCTTCTCTCTTCCCTTTCCTTGACTCCTACTCCTACTACTTGGAAGGGGGGATCCTACTCCCAGTGGGAGTAGGACTCCTCCAGGGCGCGCCATAGGGGCCGGCCCTCTCCCCCCTCCTCCACTCTTTTATATACGTGGCTAGGGGGCACCCCATAGACACAACAATTGATCTCTTGATCTCTTAGCCATGTGCGGTGCCGCCCTCCACTATATTCCACCTCGTTCATATCGTAGCGGTGCTTAGGCGAAGCCCTGCGTCAGTAGCAACATCATCACCGTCACCACGCTGTCGTGCTGACAGAACTATCCCGTGAAGCTCTGCTGGATCGGAGTTCGCGGGATGTCATCAAGCTGAACGTGTGCTGAACTCGGAGGTGCCGTACGTTCGGTACTTGGATCGGTCGGATCGTGAAGACGTACGACTATATCAACTGCGTTGTGCTAACGCTTCCGCTTTTGGTCTACGAGGGTACGTGGACAACACTCTCCCCTCTCGTTGCTATGCATCACCATGATCCTGTGTGTGCGTAGGAATTTTTTTTAAATTACTACGTTCCCCAACAGTGGTATCAGAGCCTGGTTTTATGCGTAGATGTTTATGCACGAGTAGAACACAAGTGAGTTGTGGGCGATACAAGTCATACTGTTTACCAGCATGTCATACTTTGGTTCGGCGGTATTGTTGGATGAAGCGGCCCGGACCGACATTACGCGTACGCTTACGCGAGACTGGTTCTACCGACGTGCTTTGCACACAGGTGGCTGGCGGGTGTCAGTTTCTCCAACTTTAGTTGAACCAAGTGTGGCTACGTCCGGTCCTTGAGAAGGTTAAAACAACACTAACTTGACGAACTATCGTTGTGGTTTTGATGCGTAGGTAAGAACGGTTCTTGCTCAGCCCGTAGCAGCCACGTAAAACTTGCAACAACAAAGTAGAGGACGTCTAACTTGTTTTTGCAGGGCATGTTGTGATGTGATATGGTCAAGGCATGATGCTATATTTTATTGTATGAGATGATCATGTTTTGTAACCGAGTTATCGGCAACTGGCAGGAGCCATATGGTTGTCGCTTTATTGTATGCAATGCAATCGCCCTGTAATTGCTTTACTTTATCACTAAGCGGTAGCGATAGTCATAGAAGCAATAGTTGGCGAGACGACAACGATGCTACGATGGAGATCAAGGTGTCGCACCGGTGATGATGGTGATCATGACAGTGCTTCGGAGATGGAGATCACAAGCACAAGATGATGATGGCCATATCATATCACTTATATTGATTGCATGTGATGTTTATCCTTTATGCATCTTATTCTGCTTTGATTGATGGTAGCATTATAAGATGATCTCTCACTAAATTTCAAGATAAAAAGTGTTCTCCCTGAGTATGCACCGTTGCCAAAGTTCGTCGTGCCGAGACACCATGTGATGATCGAGTGTGATAAGCTCTACGTTCATCTACAACGGTGCAAGCCAGTTTTGCACATGCAGAATACTCGGGTTAAACTTGACGAGCCTAGCATATGCAGATATGGCCTCGGAACACTGAGACCGAAAGGTCGAGCGTGAATCATATAGTAGATATGATCAACATAGTGATGTTCACCATTCAAAACTACTCCATTTCACGTGATGATCGGTTATGGTTTAGTTGATTTGGATCACGTGATCACTTAGATGATTAGAGAGATGTCTATCTAAGTGGGAGTTCTTAAGTAATATGATTAATTGAACTTTAATTTATCATGATCTTAGTCCTGGTAGTATTAGAATATCTATGTTGTAGATCAATAGCTCGCGTGTAGCTCCCCTGTTTTATTTTTGATATGTTCCTAGAGAAAACTAAATTGAAAGATGTTAGTAGCAATGATGCGGATTGGATCCGTGATCTGAGGTTTATCCTCATTGCTGCACAGAAGAATTATGTCCTTGATGCACCGCTAGGTGACAGACCTATTGCAGGAGCAGATGCAGACGTTATGAACGTTTGACAAAGCTCGGTATGATAACTACCTGATAGTTTAGTGCACCATGCTTTACGGCTTAGAACCGGGACTTCAAAAATGTTTTGAACGCCACGGAGCATATAAGATGTTCCAAGAGTTGAAATTGGTATTTCATACTCATGCCCGTGTCGAGAGGTATGAGACCTCTGACAGTACTTTGCCTACAAGATGGAGGAGAATTGCTCAGCTAGTGAGCATGTGCTCAGAATGTCTGAGTACTACAATCACTTGAATCAAGTGGGAGTTAATCTTCCAGATAAGATAGTGATTGACAGAGTTCTCTAGTCACTATCACCAAGTTACTAGAACTTCGTGATGAACTATAATATGCAAGGGATAACGGAAACGATTCCGAAGCTCTTCGTGATGCTGAAATCGACGAAGGTAGAAATCAAGAAAAACATCAAGGGTTGATGGTTGACAAGACCACTAGTTTCAAGAAAAGGGCAAAGGGAAGAAGGGGAACTTCAAGAAGAACGACAAGCGAGTTGCTGCTCAAGTGAAGAAGCCCAAGTCTGGACCTAAGCCTGAGACTAAGTGCTTCTACTGCAAAGGGACTGGTCACCAGAAGTGGAACTGCCCTAGATACTTGGCGGATAAGAAGGATGGCATAGTGAACAAAGGTATATTTGATATACATGTTATTGATGTGTACTTTACTAGTGTTTATAGCAACCCCTTAGTATTTGATACTAGTTCAGTTGCTAAGATTAGTAACTCAAAACAGGAGTTGTAGAATGAACAGAGACTAGTTAAGGGTGTAGTGACGATGTGTGTTGGAAGTGGTTCCAAGATTGATATGATCATCATCGCACACTCCCTATACTTTCGGGATTAGTGTTGAACCTAAATAAGTGTTATTTGGTGTTTGCGTTGAGCATGAATATGATTTGATCATGTTTAGTGCAATACGGTTATTCATTTAAGAGAATAATTGTTGTTCTGCTTACAAGAATAAAACCTTCTATGGTCATACACCCAATGAAAATGGTTTGTTGGATCTCGATCGTAGTGATACACATATTCATAATATTGAAGCCAAAAGATGCAAAGTTAATAATGATAGTGCAACTTATTTGTGTCACTGCCGTTTAGGTCATATTGGTGTAAAGCGCATAAAGAAACTCCATGCTGATGGGCTTTTGGAATCACTTGATTATGAATCACTTGATGCTTGTGAACCATGCCTTATGGGCAAGATGACTAAGACTCCGTTCTCCGGAACAATGGAGCGAGAAACTGACTTGTTGGAAATAATACATACTGATGTATGCGATTCGATAAGCGTTGAGGCTCGCGGCGGGTATCGTTATTTTCTGACCTTCACAGATGATTTGAGCAGATATGGGTATATCTACTTGATGAAATATAAGTCTGAAACATTTGAAAAGTTCATATAATTTCAGAGTGAAGTGGAAAATCATCGTAACAAGAAAATAAAGTTTCTATGATCTGATCGTAGAGGAGAATATTTGAGTTACGAGTTTGGTCTTCATTTGAAACAATGCGGAATAGTTTTCGCAACTCACGCCACCTGGAACACCACAGCATAATGGTGTGTCCGAACGTCATAACTGTACTTTATTGGATATAGTGCAATCTATGATGTTTCTTACCACTATCATTTTGGGGTTATGCATTAGAGACAGCTGCATTCACGTTAAATAGGGCACCATCTAAATCCGTTGAGACGACACTATATGAACTGTGGTTTGGCAAGAAACCAAAGTTGTCGTTTCTTAAAGTTTTTGGTTGCGATACTTATGTGAAAAAGTTTCATCCTGATAAGCTCAAACCCAAATCGGAAAAATGTGTCTTCATAGGATACCCAAAGGAGGCTGTTGGGTACACCTTCTATCACAGATCCGAAGGCAAGACATTCGTTGCTAAAAATGGATCCTTTCTAGAGAAGGAGTTTCTCTCGAAAGAAGTGAGTGGGAGGAAAGTAGAACTTGATGAGGTAGCTATACCTGCTCCCTTATTGGAAAGTAGTTCATCATAGAAATCTGTTCCTGTGACTCCTACACCAATTAGTGAGGAAGCTAATGATGATGATCATGTATCTTCAGATCAAGTTACTACCGAACCTTGTAGGTCAACCAGAGTGAGGTCCGCACCAGAGTGGTACGGTAATCCTGTTCTGGAGGTCATGTTACTTGACCATGACGAACCTACGAACTATGAGGAAGCGATGATGAGCCCAGATTCCGCGAAATGGCTTGAGGCCATGAAATCTGAGATGGGATCCATGTATGAGAACAAAGTGTGGACTTTGGTTGACTTGCCCGATGATCGGCAAGCCATAGAAAATAAATGGATCTTCAAGAGGAAGACGGACGTTGATAGTAGTGTTACTATCTACAAAGCTAGAGTTGTCGGAAAAGGTTTTTGACAAAGTTCAAGGTGTTGACTACGATGAGATTTTCTCACTCGTAGCGATGCTTAAGTCTGTCCGAATCATGTTAGCAAATTGCCACATTTTATGAAATCTGGCAAATGGATATCAAAACTACATTCCTTAATGGATTTCTTAAAGAAGAGTTGTATATGATGCAACCAGAAAGTTTTGTCGATCCTAAAAGTGCTAACAAAATGTGCAAGCTCCAGCGATCCATCTATGGACTGGTGCAAGCATCTCGGAGTTGGAATATACGCTTTGATGAGTTGATAAAAGCATATAGTTTTATACAGACTTGCGGTGAAGCCTGTATTTACAAGAAAGTGAGTGGAAGCACTACATCATTTCTGCTAAGTATATGTGAATGACATATTGTTGATCAGAAATAATGTAGAATTTTCTGGAAAGCATAAAGGAGTATTCGAAAGGAGTTTTTTCAAAGAAAGACCTCGGTGAAGCTGCTTACATATTGAGCATCAAGATCTATAGAGATAGATCAAGATGCTTGATAAGTTTTTTCAATGAGTACATACCTTGACAAGATTTTGAAGTAGTTCAAAATGGAACAGTCAAAGAAATAGTTCTTGCCTGTGTTACGATGTGTGAAATTGAGTAAGACTCAAAGCCCGACCACGGCAGAAGATAGAAAGAGAATGAAAGTCATTCCCTATGCCTCAGCCATAGGTTCTACAAAGTATGCCATATTGTGTACCCGATCTATTGTATACCCTACCACTGAGTTTGGTAAGGGAGTACAATAGTGAGCTAGGAGTAGATCACTGGACAGCGGTCAAAATTATCCTTAGTGGAATAAGGATATGTTTCTCGATTATGGAGGTGACAAAAGGTTCGTCGTAAAGGGTTACGTCGATGCAAGTTTTTGACACTGATCCAGATGACTCTAAGTCTCAATCTGGATACATATTGAAAGTGGGAGCTATTAGCTAGAGTAGCTCTGTCCAGAGCATTGTAGACATAGAATTTGCAAAATACTTACGGATCTGA
Source organism: Triticum aestivum (assembly GCF_018294505.1). NCBI lineage: Eukaryota > Viridiplantae > Streptophyta > Magnoliopsida > Poales > Poaceae > Triticum > Triticum aestivum. The sequence goes on from NC_057802.1 coordinate 550,451,604, forward strand.
ATGTGACAGACCCGTTGACTAAAATTATCTCACAAGCAAAACATGATCACACCTTAGTACTCTTTGGGTGTTAATCACATAGCGATGTGAACTAGATTACTGACTAGTAAACCCTTTGGGTGTTGGTCAGATATCGATGTGAACTATGGGTGTTAACCACATAAAGATGTGAACTATTGATGTTAAATCACATGGCGATGTGAACTAGATTATTGACTCTAGTGCAAGTGGGAGACTGAAGGAAATATGCCCTAGAGGCAATAATAAAGTTATTATTTATTTCCTTATATCATGATAAATGTTTATTATTCATGCTAGAATTGTATTAACCGGAAACATGATACATGTGTGAATACATAGACAAACAGAGTGTCACTAGTATGCCTTTACTTGACTAGCTCGTTGATCAAAGATGGTTATGTTTCCTAGCCATAGACATGAGTTGTCATTTGATTAACGGGATCACATCATTAGGAGAATGATGTGATTGACTTGACCCATTCCGTTAGCTTAGCACTTGATCGTTTAGTATGTTGCTATTGCTTTCTTCATGACTTATACATGTTCCTATGACTATGAGATTATGCAACTCCCGTTTACCGGAGGAACACTTTGTGTGCTACCAAACATCACAACGTAACTGGGTGATTATAAAGGTACTCTACAGGTGTCTCCGAAGGTACTTGTTGGGTTGGCGTATTTCGAGATTAGGATTTGTCACTCCGATTGTCGGAGAGGTATCTCTGGGCCCTCTCGGTAATGCACATCACTATAAGCCTTGCAAGCAATGTGACTAATGAGTTAGTTGTGGGATGATGCATTACGGAACGAGTAAAGAAACTTGCCGGTAACGAGATTGAACTAGGTATTGAGATACCGACGATCGAATCTCGGGCAAGTAACATACCGATGACAAAGGGAACAACGTATGTTGTTATGCGGTTTGACCGATAAAGATCTTCGTAGAATATGTAGGAGCCAATATGAGCATCCAGGTTCCGCTATTGGTTATTGACCGGAGACGTGTCTCGGTCATGTCTACATAGTTCTCGAACCCGTAGGGTCCGCACGCTTAACGTTCGGTGACGATTTGTATTATGAGTTTATGTGTTTTGATGTACCGAAGGTAGTTCGGAGTCCCGGATGAGATCGGGGACATGACGTGGAGTCTCGAAATGGTTGAGACGTAAAGATCGATATATTGGACGACTATATTCGGACATCGGAAAGGTTCCGAGTGATTCGGGTATTTTTCGGAGTACCGGAGAGTTACGGGAATTCGCCGGGGAGTATATGGGCCTTATTAGGCTTTAGGGGAAAGAGAGAAGAGAGGCTGCGCCCCCCAAGGCCTAGTCCGAATTGGACTAGGGGGAGGGGCTCTTCTCTTTCCTTGACTCCTACTCCTACTACTTGGAAGGGGGGAATCCTGCTCCCGGTGGGAGTAGGACTCCTCCAGGGCGCGCCATAGGGGTCGGCCCTCTCCCCCTCCTCCACTCTTTTATATACGTGGCCAGGGGCACCACATAGACACAACAATTGATCTCTTGATCTCTTAGCCGTGTGCGGTGCCCCCTCCACTATATTCCACCTCGGTCATATCATAGCGGTGCTTAGGCGAAGCCCTGCGTCGGTAGCAACATCATCACCGTCACCACGCCGTCGTGCTGACGGAACTCTCGCGTGAAGCTTTGCTGGATCGGAGTTTGCGGGAAGTCATCGAGCTGAACGTGTGCTGAACTCGGAGGTGCCGTACGTTCGGTACTTGGATCGGTCGGATCGTGAAGACGTACGACTACATCAACCGCGTTGTGCTAACGCTTCCGCTTTCGGTCTACGAGGGTACGTGGATCACACTCTCCCCTCTCGTTTCTATGCATCACCATGATCCTGCGTGTGCGTAGGATTTTTTTTGAAATTACTACGTTCCCCAACATCCAGGGCCTCTCGAGCTCAGGCAATTGCTTGGGCAGGTCCTTGGTGGTCTGTTGGTGCTTCTTGGAGGCCGCCAAGCCCTTGGAGCTGCCTCTAGCTGCCGTCTTCAACCTCTCCGGCGAACCCCGTCTGCCACCGAAGCTTGCGAGCTCAACCTCGAGCTGCTCCATCCACCTCTCGCCAAGCCACGGGTACGGGCAGGTGCGCCGCGAGCCCCGCTTCCAATCTATCCCTCTAGCCTAGCCCCAAACCCCCTCGTCGCTGGCGTGAGCTCCGGCGAAGCGCCGCCTCCCCTCTGATCTCGATCCCCCCTCTCTCTCCTGACTGGTGGGGCCGAGTGTTAGCATCACCACTCGCGCCCGAAGCGGTACGAGTGGAGGCGCACTCCCGTTTTACGTCTTCGACGTCACCCCCTAGGATTTTCTGTTTATTCAAATTTAATTCAGAAATTTGACTAAACTTTGACCAGCCACCATTTCTAAACCAAAAGTCCAAATGAGTTGGTTCGTTTTGCATTGTCTTTGTTACAGAAAGCTCCAGCAGCACACCAAAAGGTGGATTTTTCCTTGCTGTCTAGAATTTCTGGTGATTTTCAAAATGTGTTTTGACATTTATTTTTGTGGTTTTAAATTATTTTTCAGAAGGAGAAGCTTGTCTTGAAGCAAACCAAGAGGGGTGTGATCCTCCTCTACACTAAGGCAAGCCACACCAGCATTTGGATGGTGTTATTTCAATATCTATGATTTTCTACTTGAATATGAGTTCTTATTTGCATTTAAAATGGGTAAATAATTTTGGTAAATTATTAGTTACTTTATTCTGTTAGAAATGCTTGTTTTAGTTACTGGTTGCATGCCATGAACTTGTTTGATTAAGTAGAGTAAGATTTTGCACTATGCATATTGCTATGGAAATTAATGGTAGTAATTTTACTAAGTGATATTTTCATTTAAATAAAGAACTAATAAAAATGTTGCTTGCTGATAAAAATGAGTTATAACCAAAGAATTTTGATCTTTAGTGTTGCAAGGTAATTATGTGGTTAAGTTTGATCCATGAACATGAGTTGTTTGCTTTGCATGACGAGTAGTTGCATGAAAATTATTATTTTTCATATCATGTTTTTGATAAAAAGTTTTTATCAAAGTTAAACCTGATTAAGTTCAACTTGAATATGATGTTGATCACATCATGGTGCCACTGAATCGGGTTTTTAATTCAGTGCGACCACATTTACCTAATGGGAAGGTCTTGATTCGGTCCTTTGTTGTGGCTCTCACCGGTGCCTCCCGCGAGGGAAGGTTATGGGCATGCATACCCTGGCCCGGTAGGCAGACATAACCTTGTGTGCTCGTTTTTGTTTTTATGGTACCTTGTCCCCGTTTGGGACCGTTTTGCAATGACGGTGGCCGTTGGTGTCTTTGGTAGACACGGGGCCGCCCAAGACCTAGCCCTGAGAGGGAGATAGTCGGAGTGGCCGGGGAGAGTGCATGACAAAGGAAGGGTTTCGTCGGAATATTTTGCTCCACCCGAATGGGAGTGCGAGGCCAGGTATTCCGTAGTGTGGGTAAAGTGCGCTACCTCTGCAGAGTGTATTTAATCTATCGATAGCCGCGCCCTCGGTTATGGGCAAGTCTCGGGAGTAAGTCACACCATGGATCAACGTTTATAATTAATATTGCAAACTAAGCGATTGTTGTGATGCATTATTTCGTGGTGAACCTTGAACGCTCGAGGTGTTCATGGATTTTTGGTTTCAGGTGTGACCCCGGTGTGGTCACCGTTTGGTTACGAGGTAACCGTCTGGTAAGCAAGTCCGCGTGACTCGGTGCACCGTTTGGCTGCATTGCATCTGTAGTATTTATTGCATTAATTTAACTTGATTAATTATCATGATATTGTCTGTCATCGTGCTTATGTTTGTTGTGAGCTTGCAAGTACATTCAATGTACTAACCTGGCATGTTATGCCAGCTTTCAGGCAAATCGATTCACATCGGAGCGCATCTCGTGTCTAGACCGTGTCCACGTTGGTGTCCCTGTGCTATGGAGTTCCGCTACGTCGTTCTTCCGCTGCCGCGTAGTTTCGTGTGATCGAGGCCCTAACCATGTTCATTAAATAATGTACATACTGTCCAGCAGCACCGTGTGTGCCGCTTGGCCTCGCATCTCGATGTAATATCAGACCTATGTATTCCGCTAGTATCAATAAAGCAGTTATTTCTGTACCATGTTGTTGTGTATTGCCAGAAGACTCAATCTCTGGGCTGGAAATGCAGGGTAAACCGGTTGCTCTGAGCCGGGGTGCCACAATGCTTGGTATCAGAGCCAAGCTGATTGTAGGACACGCTAGACCGGTAGTGCGTTAGCAAAACGGTAGATAGCTTCGTTTGAGTGCCGGTAGTCATAGAAATTGGTTGTTGCATTGCATGCATGTTTAATTGTTGTTATTACTAACCGTATGGTTTGTGAGTGTAGATGGCACCAGTACCGATCTTGTACCATCCTGAGCCAGCTCCATGCACATCGCCGCACCTGCTTCAGAACGTGTGGCGACGACTCTATCCAGAGGGTACTGATCCAGAGTATCGGGTGTATCGCGAGCATCTGGCCGGTGCATTGTATGAGTATTATGCTGAGGTCACTCTACACCACAGTTCCCCATCCGGCGCTTACACTCGTTCGTCTAAGGGTGGTCTTGCTTCTACGCCATCTCAGGCGGTTCAGTTTGCTGCTATCGAGGCTCTTGTAGACTTGCGCTACATTGAGGTTCGCATGCACACCCACCCTGGTCTTTTCTACTACCCATCTCTGCACGAGAATGGGCGTATCCGCTTTCCTTTGATTAATCTGGCGTGCAATCGTCCCACTAGCCACCTTGCACGCTACATCACCGCTAGTTATCTCCTTAACTACGAGTTAGCTCGGGAGCTCTCACGTGCTCTCGCTGCTGCTCGTATAAGGAACCCTCTTCCAGCTGTCATCTACACTTCTGCTCCTCCCACCCCCGTTCCTCCGACGACCTCGCAGGGTACCGTTAACCCTCTGACGGTGAACCCTCGCAGCGCTCCTGCTGCATGGTCTTCTCTTGTCGCTACTCCTGCCGCTCCTATGCTTAGATCCCATCCCCCACCTGCCCCTGAGGGAGAGCCCTTGAGGCAGCGCCAGCGTACCTCTCTTCCCCCGGAGATCTCGACTATCAGTTCAGGATCTGGGTCCGGCTCAGGAGACGAGCCTGCAGCAGCACCATCCAAGCAGTAGACCGTTAGAGTATCGTGGTAGTCATGAGCATGATGTATGGCTGTAATCGCACTTATCATGATGCGTAGTTTCATGTACGAGGGTAGTAGACCCATTGCGATGTTTACTTTCATATTGGGACTATGTATAATTATGTTGGACTCTTTTATTCGACTTGGTTTTCATTCGCTGTTTTCTTTCGGGATTTGTCATTGGTTTTCCCCCATTTTGGAATTTTCTCATCATGGTTGCTATGTATTGGGAAAACAAAAAATAGGATGCCGCGTGGAGGCAGCAGCAGTCAAGCTGGTGAGGATGTCCCTGTCCGTCGTTCCGTAAGACAGGCAGGACATTCCCCTGAGCCATACCAGCCACCTCCACCTCCACCGCCACAACCGCCTTCCACCGAGCAGATCTTGCGAATGTTTGAAGAAAGAAGGAGCAACAATCTGCTGGAAATACTGAAAAGTGTACAAGTTATGGTTGGGCAGAATGGAAACCAGAATGGCCATCATTCCAAGCTGTCAGATTTTCAGCGAACCAAGCCTCCTAGTTTCAGCCATGCTACTGATCCTTTGGACGCCGACGACTGGCTAAGGACTATTGAGAGAAAACTGGAAATTGCTCGCACAGACGAAGGAGACAAGGTTCCCTTCGCAACGCATTATCTCGAAGGAGCTGCCGCTATATGGTGGGATAATGCCAAAGCAATATGGCCTGCCGACGAGGAAATTACTTGGACAAAATTCAAGGATCATTTCCGCAAATATCATATTCCCACCGGAGTCATGAAGATCAAGCAACGCGAATTTCTTGCTCTCACTCAAGGAAGCATGACCGTCGCCGAGTACCTGAATAAATTCAACCATCTGGCCCGCTATTCTCTCCATGATGTGGCCACCGAAGAGCGGAAGATCGACCGGTTCCTTCGAGGCCTAAATCAGCATCTCAGGTGCACTCTCAGTATGTTTGACTTCCCGGACTTCCTGACCCTGGTGAACAAGGCCCTCATTTCCAAGAGGGAACACAAGATCCTGCACGACAACAAGCCAGCTACTAATGACCACAAGCGCAAATTCGAGCCAAAGAAGGATATGCAACCAGTGCAAAAGGCTTGTACTTGGCAACAGACTCAGGTGGAGTACAAACCCAATTGGCAGCAAAATGTCAACAAGACTACTACACAAGTCAAGAATGTCGTGACCAGCCCGGTGCACGACGATTGTCAGCGCAACAATTCGTGTTTCAGCTGTGGTCAAACCGGACACTACGCACGACATTGTCCCAAGAACACCAAGCACGTAGCTCCATATCAGCCGCAAGTCAACTACATGGAGCAGTATTCCGCCCCCAATATATTCCAAGGGCAAGTTCATCACATCTCTGCAGACGAAGCCCAAGAGGACCCGGAAGTCGTCATTGGTACGTTTCTCGTTAACAACATACCCGCCATAATTTTATTTGACTCTGGGCTTCCCACTCTTTTATTTCGCGGAGTTTTGCTTCCCAAAACAATTTTCCTTGCTCGATTTTGGGAAAACACATGCTGGTACAATCCCCGGGATCCCTACTCAGAAGCAATCTCGTCTGCCGAAATTTGGAGATTGACATCAAGGGCGTCAAGTTTCCAACATCGCTGATAATCATCGATTCCAACAAATTGGATGTCATTCTGGGCATGAATTGGTTAACCCAATACCAAGTCTGCATCAACTGTGCGACCAGAGAAGTTACCCTGAAAAATATGGAAGGTCGCACTACCAGTTTTTATGCCCGCAAGGGCATCCCCACGAAAGATATGGTTTTCGCAGCAATGGCAGAAGAGGTGGAATTAATCCCAGTGGTCAGTGAGTATCCAGATGTATTTCCTGAAGAATTGCCCGGCATGCCACCAGACCGAGAATTGGAGTTTGCCATTGACCTAGTGCCTGGAACCACCCCGATACATAAGAAATATTATCGGATGCCCTCCTCAAAATTGGTGGAATTGAAGAAATAACTGGATGAGATGCTGCAAAAAGGATACATTCGTCCAAGATCTTCACCATGGGGATCACCAGCAATCTTCGTGGACAAAAAGGATGGCAGTCTATGAATGTGCGTAGACTACCGACAGCTGAATGACGTCACCATTAAAAACAAGTATCCACTGCCGAGGATTGATGATCTGTTTGATCAACTCAGTGGGGCCAAAGTATTCTCAAAGATTGATTTGAGGACGGGATATCATCAACTCAAGATAAAGAAGGAAGATATTCCTAAGACCGCGTTCACCACTCGGTACGGTCTTTACGAATACACCGTTATGTCCTTCGGCCTCATCAACGCTCCTGCATTCTTTATGCATATGATGAACAAGGTGTTTATGGACTTCTTGGACAAATTCGTGGTGGTGTTCATTGACGACATCCTCATTTACTCCAAGAGCAAGGACGAGCATAAGGAGCATCTTCGAGCAGTTCTGCAAAGGCTTTGCGATCATCAACTTTATGCCAAATTCAGCAAATGTGAGTTTTGGCTCCAGCAAGTGGGATTCCTTGGACATATCCTCTCGACAGAAGGAATCTCGGTGGACCCAAGCAAGGTAAAAGATGTACTTGATTGGTCCGCACCCACCACCGTCTCAGAAATCCGGAGTTTCCTTGGACTGGCCCGATATTATCGCCGTTTTATCGAAGGATTTTCCAAGATCGCCAAGACAATGACTGAGCTCCTCAAGAAGGACAAGAAGTTCGTATGGACTGAGGACTGCGAACGGAGCTTCAATGAGTTAAAAACCAGGCTGACATCGGCACCCACATTAACTCTTCCAGACATCTACCGCAGTTTTGATGTTTACTGCGACGCCTCTAGAAAAGGACTGGGGTGTGTACTCATGCAAGATGGCAAAGTGGTGGCCTATGCATCTCGCCAACTGCGCCAACATGAAGGAAACTATCCTACTCATGATTTGGAATTGGCCGCAGTGGTGCACGCTTTGAAAATCTGGAGACATTATCTGATTGGAAAGAAGTGCCAGATATTCACCGACCATAAAAGTCTCAAGTATATATTCACTCAGCCCGACTTGAACCTTCGACAACGAAGATGGCTCGAGTTGGTTAAGGACTACGACCTCGGAATAAATTATCACCCGGGCAAAGCTAATGTGGTGGCTGACGCCCTCAGCCGCAAACCAGCCAACCTTAATGCTCTAATGGATTCCTTACCTCCGGAGCTTTATGAAGAAATCATGCAGCTAAACTTGGTGATCACCGACGCCCGTCTTACCAATATATTGGAAGTTGCCCCTACTCTCGAAGAAGAAATCCGCAGTGCCCAGGCGGAGGATAAGGTGTTACAAATATATGTTCAGAAGGTGCACCAAGGGCGTGCACCGGATTTCTCTATGGATCAGCAAGGTTCGCTAAGGTTCCGAGGAAGACTTTGCGTACCCAACCAAGAAAGTCTGAAGAAGAAAATATTGGCAGAAGCACATGAAGCACCATACTCAATTCACCCCGGTGGTACCAAAATGTATGAGGACCTTCGCCAGATATTTTGGTGGGATGGAATGAAGAAAGATATCTGATACGTCTCCAACGTATCTATAATTTTTTATTGCTCCATGCTATATTATCTTCTGTTTTGGACATTATTGGGCTTTATTATTCACTTTTATATTATTTTTGGGACTAACCTATTAACTGGAGGCCTAGCCCAGAATTGCTGTTTTTTTTGCCTATTTCAGAGTTTCGAAGAAAAGGAATATCAAACGGAGTCGAAACGGAATGAAACCTTCTGGAGAAGTTATTTTTGGAAGGAAAGCAACCCGGGAGACTTGGAGTCCACGTCAAGAAAGCAATGAGGAAGGCACGAGGCAGGGGGCGCGCCCTCCACCCTTGTGGGCCCCTCATGGCTCCCCTGACGTACTTCTTCCGACTATATATATATCCATACACCCTAAAACCTTCGGGGAACAGAATAGATCGGGAGTTCCGCCGCCGCAAGCCTCGGTAGCCACCAAAAACCAATCGGGACCCTGTTCCGGCACCCTGCTAGAGGGGGGAACCCTCACGGGTGGCCATGTTCATCATCCCGGCGCTCTCCATGACGAGGAGGGAGTAGTTCACCCTCGAGGCTGAGGGTATGTACCAGTAGCTATGTGTTTGATCTCTCTCTCTCTCGTGTTCTTGATTTGGCACGATCTTGATGTATCGCGAGCTTTGGTACTATAGTTGGATCTTATGTTGCTTCTCCCCCTCTACTCTCTTGTAATGGATTGAGTTTTCCCTTTGAAGTAATTTTATCGGATTGAGTCTTTAATGATTTGAGAACACTTGATGTATGTCTTGCCGTCCGTATCTGTGGTGACAATGGGATATCACGTGATTCACTTGATGTATGTTTTGGTGATCAACTTGCGGGTTCCGCCCATGAACCTATGCATAGGGGTTGGCACACGTTTTCGTCTTGATTCTCCGGTAGAAACTTTGGGGCACTCTTTGAAGTTCTTTGTGTTGGTTGAATAGATGACTCTGAGATTGTGTGATGCATATCGTATAATCATACCCATGGATACTTGAGGTGACAATGGAGTATCTAGGTGACATTAGGGTTTTGGTTGATTTGTGTCTTAAGGTGTTATTCTAGTACGACCTCTAGGGCTGTTTGTGACACTTATAGGAATAGCCCAACGGATTGATTGGAAAGAATAACTTTGAGGTGGTTTCGTACCCTACCATAATCTCTTCGTTTTTTCTCCTCTATTAGTGACTTTGGAGTGACTCTTTGTTGCATGTTGAGGGATAGTTATATGATCCAATTATGTTATTATTGTTGAGAGAACTTGCACTAGTGAAAGTATGAACCCTAGGCCTTGTTTCCTAGCATTGCAATACCGTTTACGCTCACTTTTATCGCTTTTTACCTTGCTTTTTATATTTTCAGATTACAAAAATCCATATCTACTATCCATATTGCACTTGTATCACCATCTCTTCGCCGAACTAATGCACCTATACAATTTACCATTGTATTGGGTGTGTTGGGGACACAAGAGACTCTTTGTTATTTGGTTGCAGGGTTGCTTGAGAGAGACCATCTTCATCCTACGCCTCCCACGGATTGATAAACCTTAGGTCATCCACTTGAGCGAAATTTGCTACTGTCCTACAAACCTCTGCACTTGGAGGCCCAACAACGTCTACAAGAAGAAGGTTGTGTAGTAGACATCAAGCAGTTTCTGGCACTGTTGCCGGGGAGGTGAGTGCTTGAAGGTATATCTTTAGATCTTGCGATCGAATCTTTTTGTTTCTTGTTTTATCACTAGTTTATATTATAAAATAAAACTACAAAAAAATGGAATTAAGGGTGCCTCATATGCTTCATCTTTTTAATATCTTTCGTGAAAATGATGGAAGGAAAATTGTGCTCAAGTACTAGAAGAATAATTACATAGAATGCTAGGCATAAAATATGTGAATAATGAGCATGATTGCAATGTTGTTAGTATGAATTCCTTGAATACCCATGATGCTAATGATATGCAAAGCCACAAGCTTGGGGATGCTATGTTTAATGAAGATGATATTTTTAGTCCCCCAAATTTCGATGAGAAAATTTATTATGATGAAAGCATGCCTCCTATTTATGATGATTATTGTGATGACATGTATGCTATAAAGAATAAAGATAACCATGAAACTTGTCATCATGATTTCAATTTTCAATTGTATTATGCTTCACATGATAGTTATTTTGTTGAGTTTGCTCCCACTACTATTGATGAGAATAAATTTGCTTATGTGGAGAGTAGTAATATTTCTATGCTTGTAGATCATGAAAAGAATGCTTTAGGTGCTGGTTATATTGTTGAATTCATTCATGACGCTACTGAAAATTATTATGAGGGAGGAATATATGCTTGTAGGAATTGCAATAATATCAAGTTTCCTCTCTATGTCCTTCAAGTTTTGAAGTTATGCTTGTTTTGCCTTCCTATGCTAGTTGATTATTGTTCCCATAAGTTGTTTGCTCACAAAATCCCTATGCATAGGAAATGGGTTATACTTAAATGTGCTTTCCATGTGTTTCATGATGCTCTCTTTATGTTTCAACTCTTATCTTTTATGTGAGCATTATTGAAATCATCATGCCTAGCTAGGGGCGTTAAACGTTAGCGCTTGTTTGGGAGGCAACCCAATTTTATTTTAGTTTCTTGCTTTTTGGTTCTGTTTAGGAATAAATAATCCATCTAGCTTCTGTTTAGATGTGGTTTTATGTTTTAATTAGTGTTTGTGCCAAGTAGAACCTTTGGGTGAAGTCTTTATGATCATGCTGTAAAAAACAGAAACTTTAGCGCTCACGAGATTAGCTAAAACCTTTTACTGGAGAGCGCTATTTAGTTGATTCTTTTTGCAGATGATTACTAGACAAATTCCTCAGGTCCACCAATTTATTTTAGAACTTTTGGAGTTCCAGAAGTTTGCGTTAGTTACAGATTACTACAGACTGTTCTGTTTTTGACAGATTCTGTTTTCTTTGTGTAATTTGCTTATTTTGATGAATTTATGGCTAGTAAAATAGTTTATAAACCATAGAGAAGTTGGAATACAGTAGATTTAACACCAATATAAATAAATAATTAGTTCATTACAGTACCATGAAGTGGTGTTTTGTATTCTTTCGCTAACGGAGCTCACGAGATTTTCTGTTAAGTTTTGTGTTGTGAAGTTTTCAAGTTTTGGGTAAAGATTCGATGGACTATGGAATAAGGAGTGGCAAGATCCTAAGCTTGGGGATGCCCAAAGCACCCCAAGGTAATATTCAAGGATATCCAAGAGCCTAAGCTTGGGGATGCCCCGGAAGGCATCCCCTCTTTCGTCTACTTCCATCGGTAACTTTGCTTGGAGCTATATTTTTATTCACCACATGATATGTGTTTCGCTTGGAGCGTCATTTTATTTTCTTTAGCTCTGCTTGCTGTTTGAATAAAATACTAATATCTGAAATTATTAAATGGTAGAGTCTTCACATAGTTGTATAATTATTCGACTACTCATTGATCTTCACTTATATCTTTCGGAGTAGTTTGTCATTTGCTCTAGTGCTTCACTTATATCCTTTTAGAGCACAATGGTGGTTTTATTTTGAAGAAATAGATGAAATCTCATGATTCACTTATATTATTTTGAGAGTCTTAAATAGCATGGTAATTTGCTTAATCCTAATATGCTAGGTATTCAAGACTAGTAAAAACTTTCTTATGAGTGTGTTGAATACTAAGAGAAGTTTGATGCTTGATGATTGTTTTGAGATATGGAGGTAGTAATATTAGAGTCATGCTAGTTGGGTAGTTGTGAATTTCAGAAATACTTGTGTTAAAGTTTGTGATTCCCGTACCATGCACGTATGGTGAACCATTATGTGATGAAGTCGGAGCATGATTTATTTATTGATTGTCTTCCTTATGAGTGGCGGTCGGGGACGAGCGATGGTCTTTTCCTACCAATCTATCCCCCTAGGAGCATGCGCGTAATACTTTGCTTTGATAACTTGTAGATTTTTGCAATAAGTATATGAGTTCTTTATGACTAATGTTGAGTCCATGGATTATACGCACTTTCTTCCTTCCACCATTGCTAGCCTCTCTAATACCACGCACTTTTCGCCGGTATCATATACCTTCCTCAAAACAGCCACCATACCTACCTATCATGGCATTTCCATAGCCATTCCGAGATATATTTCCATGCAACTTTCCACCATTCCATTTACTATGACACGCTCCATCATTGTCATATTGCGTTGCATGATCATGTAGTTGACATTGTATTTGTGGCAAAGCCACCGTTCATAATTCTTTCATACATGTCACACTTGATTCATTGCATATCCCGGTACACTGCCGGAGGCATTCACATAGAGTCATATTCTGTTCTAAGTATTGAGTTGTAATTGTTGAGTTGTAAGAAAATAAAAGTGTGATGATCATCATTTTTAGAGCATTGTCCCAAGTGAGGAAAGGATGATGGAGACTATGATTCCCCCACAAGTCGGGATGAGACTCCAGACTAAAAAAAAAGAAGAGGCCATAAAAAAGAGAGAAAAGGCCCAAATAAAAAAAATATGAGAGAAAAAGAGAGAAGGGACAATGTTACTATCCTTTTTACCACACTTGTGCTTCAAAGTAGCACCATGATCTTCATAATAGAGAGTCTCTCATTTTGTCACTTTCATATACTAGTGGGAATTTTTCATTATAGAACTTGGCTTTTTATATTCCAATGATGGGCTTCCTCAAAATGCCCTAGGTCTTCGTGAGCAAGCAAGTTGGATGCACACCCACTTAGTTTCTTTTGTTGAGCTTTCATATACTTATAGCTCTAGTGCATCCGTTGCATGGCAACCCTACTCACTCGCATTGATATCTATTGATGGGCATCTCCATAGCCCGTTGATACGCCTAGTTGATGTGAGACTATCTTCTCCTTTTTGTCTTCTCCACAACCACCATTCTATTCCACATATAGTGCTATGTCCATGGCTCACGCTCATGTATTGCGTGAAGATTGAAAAAGTTTGAAAATGTCAAAAGTATGAAACAATTGCTTGGCTTGTCATCAGGGTTGTACATGATTTAAATATTTTGTGTGGTGAAGATAGAGCATAGCCAGACTATATGATTTTGTAGGGATAACTTTCTTTGGCCATGTTATTTTGAGAAGACATAATTGCTTAGTTAGTATGCTTGAAGTATTATTATTTTTATGTCAATATGAACTTTTATCTTGAATCTTTCGGATCTGAATATTCATATCACAATTAAGAAGAATTACATTGAAATTATGCCAAGTAGCACTCCACATCAAAAATTCTGTTTTTATCATTTACCTACTCGAGGACGAGCAGGAATTAAGCTTGGGGATGCTTGATACGTCTCCAACGTATCTATAATTTTTTATTGCTCCATGCTATATTATCTTCTGTTTTGGACATTATTGGGCTTTATTATTCACTTCTATATTATTTTTGGGACTAACCTATTAACCGGAGGCCCAGCCCAGAATTGCTGTTTTTTGCCTATTTCAGAGTTTCGAAGAAAAGGAATATCAAACGGAGTCGAAACGGAATGAAACCTTCTGGAGAAGTTATTTTTGGAAGGAAAGCAACCCGGGAGACTTGGAGTCCACGTCAAGAAAGCAACGAGGAAGGCACGAGGCAGGGGGCGCGCCCACCCCCCTGAGCGCGCCCTCCACCCTCATGGGCCCCTCGTGGCTCCCCTGACGTACTTCTTCCGCCTATATATATATATCCATATACCCTAAAACCTTCGGGGAACAGAATAGATCGGGAGTTCCGCCGCCGCAATATCGCATACTTTGTGGCTTGTTGCGACATGTGCAATAAGGTGAAGGCGGAACATCAAAAACCCGCCAGACTCCTCCAGCCTCTGCCGGTATCCCAATGGAAATGGGACGACATTTGCATGGATTTCATCACCGGATTACCAAGGTCTCATCGAGGAAACGACGCGATATGGGTCATAGTGGACACCCTAACCAAGGTGGCACACTTCCTGCCCATCCGGACCACATACCATGCAAATCAACTTGCACAGCTGTATGTATCAAGAATCGTCAGTCTGCATGGAGTACCCAAGACTATCACCTCCGACAGGGGATCTCTATTCACATCCGCATTTTGGTCCCGACTACATCAAGCCTTGGGGACCGCTCTGAAGTACAACACGGCTTATCATCCTCAGATAGATGGACAGACTGAGCGAGTAAATCAAATACTCGAAGATATGCTCCGGGAATGTACATTATCCCAAGGAACCAAGTGGGAAGACTGTCTACCTTACGCCGAGTTTTCCTACAACAACAGTTTCCAGGCCAGCTTGAAGATGTCACCCTATGAAGCCCTGTATGGCCGGAAATGCCACACCCCATTGAATTGGTCTCAAACCGGAGACAACCGTATTTTCGGGACTGATTTAATGCTTGAAGCAGAGAAGCAAGTCAAGGAAATCCGGGATAGACTGCAACTGGCCAAATCCCGACAGAAGAGCTACTATGATGCCAAACATTGTCAGATCAGCTTCGAACCCGGAGAGTACGTATATCTCCGAGTCACCCCTATGAAAGGAGTCAAGAGGTTTCAGACCCGAGGAAAATTGGCACCCAGATATATCGGTCCATTCCCCGTCATGGCCAGAGTCGGAACAGTTGCCTACCAGTTGGAATTGCCACCAGAATTATCAGAAGTACACAACGTGTTTCACATCTCACAGCTAAGGAAATGTATCTCGCCTTCGGAGAAAAGGACTGATATGGCAGAAGTAGAATTGGCTAAGGATTTGACTTATGAGGAAAAGCCAATCAGAATATTGGATCAGACAGAAAGGGTCACTCGCAGCAAAGAGATAAGGTTTTACAAGGTTCAGTGGGAGCATCACACCGAAGAAGAAGCAACCTGGGAAAGAGAGGAATTTTTAAGGACTGCATACCCAGAATGGTTTTCCCAAGCAACCGAATCTCGAGGACGAGATTCATCCTAAGTGGGGGAGGTTTGTGACAGCCTGGATTTTGCCTTCTCTCTTTTTCCGGACTTGGTTTTCACCGTGGTTTTTGCCCTGATTTGACTTGGTTTTTGAATCACTTCATATGGACTTGTCACTTGGGCATATACTTGGCTTTCACCCAAGTGACATATCTACATTATTCTTCCAACAAATTCCCAAAATAATCAAATGAATATTTTTCCTAAAAGAAAAATATTCATTTCCCTCTCTCAAACTCACTTCAGAACTTGTGCTCCAAAGCAACCTCAATTTTTCTTGCTCAGAAAAATCTGAGATAATTCATGAATATTCTTAGGACCCCGGCACACCTTCCCATGCAAAAATATTGCATCACTTTTTGTAATATTTTTGCTGTAGAAAATATTTTCACTTCTGGACCAGAAATGCACTTTGTACAGCAAGTGCATTTTTCCTTAAGCTTTTGGCCTTGAGTTTTCTTGAGCTTAAACACCTTCCTAAGAAACCCTAAACCCCAGGAGATTAGCCCTAATGGCCTTCTAGAAGGTGGCCAAACTTGGCGACCAAGTTTCTGACCAGAAACTTGCCAGCTTGGTAGAGTCACGTCAGGTCGGCCTGGGTATGATCCATCACCTCTCCTAGACGTAACACTGCACGGTCGAGCGCGTAGACAAGGTTTGGCCACTCCTGGCCGTCGTTTTGACCATGCCAGCTTGGTGACCGCGTGAGGACATGGCGCCTGGCAGCGTCTCGACGCGCTCTGGCTGGCGCCTTGCTCTCTGTTTCGCGCGTGCTCGTTCCAGCGCTCGCCTCCGACTGCCGCACCGCGCCACAACCCTCAACTCATCAAGCTTGACCCCTCCCTGGCACTCGCCGACGCTGGAGCCACCGCAGCAAGCACTGGCACGTCGCGGCCAAAACGCCACAGTGCGCGCGTGTGCTTGTCTGCTACCCCAACAGCCTCCTGTGCGCGTCCGCAAGCGTGGGCAAGCCCCTGAGTCGACGCAACACCTTGCCCCCTCGCTTTGGAGCTTCTCGTCAACGTTCGCCGCGTGTCCAAAACACTCCGGCGGCGACACGTTCCCCCCTCTTGCTCCGGCTATATAAAGCCACCCCGACTCGAATCCTGGCCACGCACCACTCCACACAACCACCACGAACACGTAGAACGACCGCAGTTCGGTCAGGCAGGCCTCTGGCCGTCGCCCCGACCCGAGGACTCCGGCGATCCCCGCAGGCCAGCTCCCGCTCTCCAGGTCCTCTCGAGCTCAAGCAACTGCTTGGGCAGGGCCTTGGTGGTCTGTTGGTGCTGCTTGGAGGCCGCCAAGCCCTCGGAGCTGCCTCTAGCCGCCGTCTTCAACCTCTCCGGCGAACCCCGTCCGCCACCGAAGCTTGCGAGCTCAACCCCGAGCTGCTCCGTCCACCTCTCGCCAAGCCACGGGTACGGGCAGGTGCGCCGCGAGCCCCGCTTCCAATCTATCCCTCTAGCCTAGCCCCAAACCCCCTCGTCGCTGGCGTGAGCTCCGGCGAAGCGCCGCCTCCCCTCTGATCTCGATCCCCCCTCTCTCCTGACTGGTGGGGCCGAGTGTCAGCATCACCACTCGCGCCCGAAGCGGTACGAGTGGAGGCGCACTCCCGTTTTACGTCTTCGACGTCACCCCCCAGGATTTTCTGTTTATTCAAATTTAATTTAGAAATTTGACTAAACTTTGACCAGCCACCATTTCTAAACCAAAAGTCCAAATGAGTTGGTTCGTTTTGCATTGTCTTTGTTACAGAAAGCTCCAGCAGCACACCAAAAGGTGGATTTTTCCTTGCTGTCTAGAATTTCTGGTGATTTTCAAAATGTGTTTTGACATTTATTTTTGTGGTTTTAAATTATTTTTCAGAAGGAGAAGCTTGTCTTGAAGCAAACCAAGAGGGGTGTGATCCTCCTCTACACTAAGGCAAGCCACACCAGCATTTGGATGGTGTTATTTCAATATCTATGATTTTCTACTTGAATATGAGTTCTTATTTGCATTTAAAATGGGTAAATAATTTTGGTAAATTATTAGTTACTTTATTCTGTTAGAAATGCTTGTTTTAGTTACGGGTTGCATCCATGAACTTGTTTGGTTAAGTAGAGTAAGATTTTGCACTATGCATATTGCTATGGAAATTAATGGTAGTAATTTTACTAAGTGATATTTTCATTTAAATAAAGAACTAATAAAAATGTTGCTTGCTGATAAAAATGAGTTATAACCAGAGAATTTTGATCTTTAGTGTTGCAAGGTAATTATGTGGTTAAGTTTGATCCATGAACATGAGTTGTTTGCTTTGCATGACGAGTAGTTGCATGAAAATTATTATTTTTCATATCATGTTTTTGATAAAAAGTTTTTATCAAAGTTAAACCTGATTAAGTTCAACTTGAATATGATGTTGATCACATCATGGTGCCACTGAATCGGGTTTTTAATTCAGTGCGACCACATTTACCTAATGGGAAGGTCTTGATTCGGTCCTTTGTTGTGCCTCTCACCGGTGCCTCCTGCGAGGGAAGGTTATGGGCATGCATACCCTGGCCCGGTAGGCAGACATAACCTTGTGTGCTCATTTTTGTTTTTATGGTACCTTGTCCCTGTTTGGGACCGTTTTGCCACGACGGTGGCCGTTGGTGTCTTTGGTAGACACGGGCCACCCAAGACCTAGTCCTGAGAGGGAGATGGTCAGAGTGGCCGGGAGAGTGCATGACAACGGAAGGGTTTCGTCGGAATATTTTGCTCCACCCGAATGGGAGTGCGAGGCCAGGTATTCCGTAGTGTGGGTAAAGTGCTACCTCTGCAGAGTGTATTTAATCTATCGATAGCCGCGCCGTCGGTTATGGGCAATACTCGGGAGTAAGTCACACCATGGATCAACGTTTATAATTAATATTGCAAACTAAGCGATTGTTGTGATGCATTGTTTCGTGGTGAACCTTGAACACTCGAGGTGTTCATGGATTTTTGGTTTCAAGTGTGACCCCGGTGTGGTCACCGTTTGGTTACGAGGTAACCGTCTGGTAAGCGAGTCCGCGTGACTCGGTGCACCGTTTGGCTGCATTGCATCTGTAGTATTTCTTGCATTAATTTAACTTGATTAATTATCATGATATTGTCTGTCATCGTGCTTATGTTTGTTGTGAGCTTGCAAGTACATTCAATGTACTGACCTGGCATGTTATGCCAGCTTTCAGGCAAGTCGATTCGCATCGGAGCGCATCTCGTGTCTAGGCCGTGTCCACGTCGGTGTCCCTGTGCTATGGAGTTCCGCTACGTCGTTCTTCCGCTGCCGCGTAGTTTCGTGTGATCGAGGCCCCAACCATGTTCATTAAATAATGTACATACTATCCAGCAGCACCGTGTGTGCCGCTTGGCCTCACATCTCGATGTAATATCAGACCTATGTATCCCGCTAGTATCAATAAAGCGGTTATTTCTGTACCATGTTGTTGTCTATTGCCAGAAGACTCGATCTCTGGGCTGGAAATGCAGGGTAAACCGGTTGCTCTGAGCCGGGGTGCCACACATGATCGTGGTTAAATGAGCACCATTAATTTAAAAAAATCAAAAAATATAAAACCTGCGCACAATGTTGTCTTATGTGACATGTTACCAACAAAAAATCATAAACTTGTTCTATGGACATTTTAATGAAAAAACCTTCACATATGAGCTATCACGTACAACGTTGCAAAGAGTTCAAGGAAAGGAGGTAGGTTTTTTGAAAAATTAAAAAAAATCAAAAGAATCACCAAAGCTTCATTTCAAAGTGAATAAGAAGGATCTGAACTTAGTTTTCCCTTTTCATATTTTAAACGTGTTTTTGATGGTTTTCTATTAAATCACATTATTTTCATAAAATGTAAAAATATGAAGATTAATTTAATAAATAGTGAGACTTCGAATCTACACTATATAGGTTGAATAGGTGTTAATAAAAAAAATATTTGGCTCATTTAGAGTAGTCCAAAAAATAATTGATTACAAATGGGGCAGTTTACCCTAGCTTCGGAGCACATTTGGAGCACATTTCCCATGACTATAAGTTTTACCATGCAAAAGAGATCGGATTGATCACCTAACATTTACAATAGTTCAGCAAATATTGCAACAACACACTACAGGTCGGAGTTCAAGTGTTGGTTCCAATTCAATTTTTGCCTAAAATTCAAAGTTTGTCTGAAATTTCACATCAAATACGAATAGCATTATTAAACCTTACAATTTTTCACGGTTGTTCAAATTGGCGGGATAAACCTTTGTACAAATCCTTAAAGTTCAAAGTTTACAATTTGCATTCACCGTTCGAAGTTCACATCTTTGCCTTACTCCTTGTGTTCCGAGACGGCTTAACAGCCTTGCTCCTGGTTTCCCTAGGTGGGATATCCACCTTTTTCTTCTTCCTTCTGATCTTCACTTCAGGTGGTGGCTGTCGAGGTGCTGACGGAGAACTTGCACCGGCCAGTTGACGGGGTTCAAAACCTTCATAAGCCATGGCTTCATATTTTAATTCTTTCTCTCTTGGCCTTTTCTCTCCTTTTCCTCTAATTTTCCTAGAGCTAGGCCAAACACAAAAAAGATTATAAGCAATCGGTAGAAAGAGAAGAAATGCATAAAAAGGGAAGGTTGTTGCACACATACCAAGCTACCGGCAGTGCTAATTCAGTTGCTTCATTCTCCTCTGAATTAGCTGCAATCTGCTTTGCTACTTCATTCTCCTCTGTATTAGCTTCAATCTGCTCTAGTGCTGCTTTCTCCTCTGCATTTGTTGCTGCCCATTGTTCCTCTTCTCCAAATGAATCATCCACTGGATTGGTACATTTCCTAGCAATGTGCCCTAGGGTTCCACATTTTTGCACTTATGCTGTCTTTTTACACGACCCTCTTCACCTCTTCTGATCCTGTTCTTCCTTGGTCTTCCTGGTGGTCTAGTCGGTACATGAGAATGTAGTTTGAACCCTGGATCTACTATGTTCCATTGGTCTTTTCCCAAAAGTGCAGGCACATTGGAAGCATAAGCATCCATGAATTTGGCAACAGAAAAATATTCAGAGATGTATTGATCAATTTCACCATCTTCACCACCTATAACAGCCATCAGATGTAGGGCATGTATGCATGGCTTCCCACGGAGCTGCCATTGCATACAACTGCATTCCCTAGTTGCTAGGTTAACTAGATATCTCCATTCCCTATTTTTACTGTCAGTATATGTTACCTCAGCCTCGTGTGTCTCCGCTCGAATGCATTTGATGTTCAGTCCTCTTGCCTTGGCATGCAATGCCTTAATAAGAGATGGGAGCATAAGATGGCCAACATATTCTGTTTCTGCAATTCTTTTGTGAAGAGCCATCTTTATCATGATCATCTGCCGAATCTTATCAAATATTTTCCATGTCAGAAGCCCTTTCAATGACTTGATCTTTGCATTAAAACACTCTGCCAGGTTACTGGTCACACAGTCTACTTTGCATATTTCATTGAATCTGCTTCTTGACCACAACTTTCCATGATGTGGATCTAGGTACTCCTTCACTAGAGGATTGTGAGCATACAACACTCTCAAATGATGCTCATGCTTCCTCTCACTGCATGTGTATGATGCTGGCCTTAAGTTCTCATCATAAACTTTACCTTTGAATTTGTTTCTGAAATTCTGTGCTAGGTGTCGCATACATTCCCTATGCTCCACTCCAGGGAATACAATTTCCACTACAGTCTCCAAACCCTTGCAATCATCTGTGTGTATAGCTAAACCTGGGGGTGTACCTATAAGGTTGCACAACTGCTGCAGAAACCAGACCCAACTTTCCTCAGACTCTGCTTCCACCACACCAAATGCAACTGGGAATAGCCAGTTGTGTCCATCAACTGCAGAAGCTGCCACTAGTTGTCTCTCCACATTCCATTCAAAGCAGTTGCATCAACAGCCAAATAAGGCCTACAACCATCAAGAAACCACTGCCAACAAGCCTTGAAACAAACAAAAGCCCTCCTAAAGTGTTGGGGAACATAGCATGCAATTTCAAAAAAAAATCCTACGATCACGCAATATCTATCTAGGAGATGCATAGCAACGAGAGGGGGAGAGTGTGTCCATGTACCCTCGTAGACCGAAAGCGAAAGCATCAGGTCAACGCGGTTGATGTAGTCGAATGTCTTCACAATCCAACCGATCGAAGCACCGAATGCACGACACCTCCGTGTTCAGCACACGTTCAGCTTGATGACGTCCCTCGAACTCTTGATCCAGCAGAGAGTCGAGGGAGAGTTCCGTCAGCACGACGGTGTGATGACGGTGATGGTAATTTTATCCGCGCAGGGCTTCGCCTAAGCACTATGACGCTATGACCGGGGGCGTAAACTGTGGAGGGGGCACCACATAGGGCTAAGAGAACAATTGATGTGCCTTTGGGGTGCCCCCCGCCCCCGTATATAAAGGAGGGGAGGAGGAGGCCGGCGGGCAGGAGGGGCACGCCAAGGGGGGAGTCCTACTAGGACTCCACTCCTAGTAGGATTCCCCCCCCCCCTTACCTTTCTTCCACCGGACGGAAAAGGAAGGAGAGGGAGAGGGAAAGGGAAAGGGGGGCCGCGCCCCCTCCTCCTTGTCCTATTCGGACTCCCTAGGAAGGGGGCGCGCGCCATCCCCCCGTGGGCTTGCCTCTCTCTCCCTTAGGCCCATTAAGGCCCAACACTTCCCCGGGGGGTTCTAGTAACCCCTCGCTACTCCGGAAAAATACCCGAATCACTCAGAACCATTCCGATGTCCGAATACTACCTTCCAATATATGAATCTTTACCTCTCGACTATTTCGAGACTCCTCGTCATGTCCATGATCTCATCCAGGACTCCAAACAAACTTCGGTCACCAAAACACACAACTCATAATACAAATCGTCATCGAACGTTAAGCGTGCGGACCCTACGGGTTCGAGAACTATGTAGACATGACCGAGACACATCTCCGGTCAATAACCAATAGCGGAACCTGGATGCTCATATTTGTTCCTACATATTCTACGAAGATCTTTATCGGTCAAACCGCATAACAACATACGTCATTCCCTTTGTCATCGGTATGTTACTTGCCCGAGATTTGATCGTCGGTATCCTCATACCTAGTTCAATCTCGTTACCGGCAAGTCTCTTTACTTGTTCCGTAATGCATCATCCCGTAACTAACTCATTAGTCACATTGCTTGCAAGGCTTATAGTGATGTGCATACCGAGAGGCCCCAGAGATACCTCTCCGATACACGGAGTGACAAATCCTAATCTCGATCTATGCCAACCCAACAAACACCTTCGGAGACACCTGAGGAGCATCTTTATAATCACCCAGTTACGTTGTGACATTTGATAGCACACAAGGTGTTCCTCCGGTATTCGGGAGTTGCATAATCTCATAGTTAGAGGAATATGTATAAGTCATGAAGAAAGCAATAGCAATAAAACTAAACGATCATTATGCTAAGCTAACGGATGGTCTTATCCATCACATCATTCTCTAATGATGTGATCCCATTCATCAAATGACAACACATGTCTATGGTCAGGAAACTTAACCATCTTTGATTAACGAGCTAGTCAAGTAGAGGCATACTAGGGACACTCAGTTTTGTCTATGTATTCACACATGTACTAAGTTTCCGGTTAATACAATTCTAGCATGAATAATAAACATTTATCATGATATAAGGAAATATAAATAACAACTTTATTATTGCCTCTAGGGCATATTTCCTTCATGAAGCACTCCTTCTGAAATGACTTCCCTTTTATTTTGTATGTAACTGTATGCTTGTCAATCTCTACAACACTCCCTGGACTAGCAGCTTCCACTTCAGATTTAGATGTGTAGAGCAACTGAAAGCTCTCATTCCAAGGACCATTAATCCTGTCAAGAGCCATTTCCTTAGCCTAGAAAATCCTCATGTAAGGTATATCAATCTTGTACTTCTCAAATAGCTTCCCATGGAGTGCTGTTGGACCAAGTGTTGGTGTTTCTCTCAACCAATCCAAAATTGTATCTGCCACCCACCTAGTCATTGCTAGCTTTGTTTTAGCCTTCACCCCTCCCCCTCCAGGTGGACAAGTGTGCAGGTGTGGGTTCTTATTTATCTGAAACAAAATGGGACCCAAACAAAATAGGGATATTGTTAGAAAACATTACACAATGATCTGAAAATAAAATGAATCAGTATAAACTGAAATACACAAACCTGAATGAACTTTCTCCTCAACATATGTGATGCATGCAACCTCCATCTACACCTATCATATGGGCAATGAACAGTGAACCTTGTTAGCTCACTCCTATCAATCACATATGTATTTTCAGTGATAATGCAATATGTAGACACTGCATTACGACAGTCCAGCATCGACTGGAATATGCTGCCGATAGCTAGCTGAGGATCTTCCCTGTTCCACTCAATTGTTGGAATGTCCTCACCATCATATTCATCTAAAACTAGGTTGTCGATGTTCTCCTGCCTCTCTTCATCGTCAGTGTCATCAAATCTAGCACGGCTGATAGGTTCCTCCTGATATTCACCTTCCATTGCTGGTTTACTGACAATATCAACAAGATCAGGGAACATATTCTCATCCTCATCATCATTTTGAGGCACCTCTTCGTCTGGCTCTGCATCTTGCTCTACATGGTTGCAACAGCGACAGGAGAAGCGGCAGCAGACATATTGTGACTTTCAGAACCACTAGCTTTGCTTGGTTTTGACCTACAAGGTGTGCCGGGGCGCTCGCTATTAGCAGAGAAAGAAGATTTCTCAACAACCTTCCCCTTGTCACGTTCATTGCGTGGCTGAAGCACCTCGATAAGGATTTTACCGAAGCGTCTTTCAGCATTCAAAGTAAAGAGCAATCCAAGATGCTCATCGCAAGTTAGTGGGAGAAATTTTTGCTTGGTACTGCTGAAAAATTTCAGTTCAACAACACTGGCAGGGCTCCACCCATATGAAGAATTTTGGAGCGCCGACAGCAAATCTTTGAACGACATACTTGTTTCTACCACCTTTGGATAGAAAAATCCAGTGATCATATGTGGTTTTCTACCGCGCATCACACTAACTTCCATCCTAACCGCCAACCGGAAAGCAAGCGCGGGATCAATCCTATTTGATTCAAATAGGGAAAATTACAGTTAGGTTGGGAACAATTCAGCAAAATTTGATCGATTCATGCGACTAGCTGTCAAATAGGGCCGAATTTATGAATGAGCAAATCAGTTAGAGGGGAAACAACGCTTACCCAGGTGTAATACATGAATTATCCGCCGCCGATTTGACCCAATCCTCTCCATGGTCGATGGGCTTGAGAACCTGCTCCCGCGACATCGCTACTAAATCCAGGGGGATGTGGGGGTAGATCTGGCAGAGGGCACGACGACGGCGGAGGCGAAATGGGGTTAGTGGTTGGAGGGCATGACAGCGGCGGAGGGGGCAGAGCGGCGTGGTGCTATAGTGGATCGAGGTTCAGACAAGGGGATCCCTCAGACAAGATCATCTGACGTGTCTTAATGCGACCCCACTCGTCAGGTCCAACGGGCGACGGAGTCCAGCACGGCCCCACTCGTCAGAGTTAACGGTCAATGGTTTGACTCGACGGCATCCTCCGTTGTGACCATTTATGAGGGTTTCGGACAAGGGAGTGGGGAAAAGTGAGCAAAAGTTAAGAGCGTAGGGGTGAATGAGTAGAGCTAAGGAACCAGGGGCACAG
The DNA here is from genome assembly GCF_018294505.1 of Triticum aestivum. Classification (NCBI taxonomy): domain Eukaryota; kingdom Viridiplantae; phylum Streptophyta; class Magnoliopsida; order Poales; family Poaceae; genus Triticum; species Triticum aestivum. The sequence goes on from NC_057802.1 coordinate 550,477,068, forward strand.
ATATAAAAATCCCTAAGATTTCAGGGCTCCCAAGGACTTTTTCTTCTACATTGGTGATATTCAGTGGGTTTTCTACAAAAAGCATGTGCGCCCCATGTTCCTTAATTATTCTCAGGATGTGCAGGGGCTTTCCCGCAAGATTCTCCGACCTTGAGAGCTTCCTCACAAAAATATTGGTCTACTAGGGTCCCGCCCGGAAATCGACCGAACCTCAGGCACCTTTTAGCAAAGTCATCACCTAAAAATAATATAAGAAGAACATATATGTCATATTCAGCCTAATGAAATGACGTATGGGCCGAAACTTGGCATGTGCCGCTTCGCCCGTGCCTTGCCATGCGAACCACTAGGAATAAGCTAGATGGGTCGATCCGACGGTCCGGGTTGTCTTGCCGACTAGGAAGGGCGGTGATACGTCTCAGTCGTATCTATAGTTTTTGATTGTTTCATGCCATTATTTTGAAGGAAATATGCCCTAGAGGCAATAATAAAGTTGTTATTTTATATTTCCTTATTCATGATAAAGGTTTATTATTCATGCTAGAATTGTATTGATCGGAAACCTAAATATATGTGTGAATATATAAACAAACACCATGTCCCTAGTGAGCCTCTACTTAAATAGCTCATTGATCAAAGATGGTTAAGGTTTCCTAACCATGGACATTAGTTGTCATTTGATAACGGGATCACATCATTAGGAGAATGATGTGATGGACAAGACCCATCTGTTAGCTTAGCATTATGATCGTTCAGTTTTATTGCTACTCCTTTCTTCATGTCAAATACATATTCCTTCGACTATGATATTATGCAACTCCCGGATGCCGGAGGAATGCCTTGTGTGCTATCAAACACCACAACGTAACTGGGTGATTATAAAGATGCTCTACAGGTATCTCCGAAGGTGTTTGTTGAGTTGGCATAGATCGAGATTAGGATTTGTCACTCCGAGTATCGCAGAGGTATCTCTGGGCCCTCTCGGTAATACACATCATAAGCTTGCAAGCAAACGACTAAGGAGTTAATCACAAGTTGATGTATTACGGAACGAGTAAAGAGACTTACCGGAACAAGATCGAACTAGGTATGAAGATACCGACGTTCGAATCTCGGGCAAGTAACATACCGATAGACAAAGGGAATAACGTATGTTGTCATAACGGTTCGACCGATAAAGATCTTCCTAGAATATGTAGGAGCCAATATGGGCATCCAGGTTCCGCTATTGGTTATTGACCAGAGAGGTGTCTCGGTCATGTCTACATAGTTCTCGAACCCGTAGGGTCCGCACGCTTAACGTTCGATGACGATATTGTATTATATGAGTTATGTGATTTGGTGACCGAATGTTGTTCGGAGTCCCGGATGAGATCACGGACATGACGAGGAGTCTCGAAATGGTTGAAAGGTAAAGATTGATATATAGGACGATAGTATTCGGACACCGGAAGTGTTCCAGAGGGTACCAGGTACATATCGGGTCACCGGAAGGGGTTCCGGGTACCCCCGGCAAAAGATATGGGCCTAATGGGCCAAGAGGGGAAATGCACCAGCCACCAGGGGCTGGTGCGCCCCTGGATCAAGAAGGCGAGGGACGTCACTTAGCTGAACATGTGCAGAACTTGAAGGTGCCGTACGTTCGGTACTTGATCGGTCGGAGCTAGAAGAAGTTCGACTACATCAACCGCGTTGTTAAATGCTTCCGCTTACGGTCTACGAGGGTACATACACACACTCTCCCCCTCGTTGCTATGCATCTCCATAGATAGATCATTGCGTGTGCGTAGAATTTTTTTGTTTTCCATGCAACGTTCCCAACATATTTTACAACTTTCACATACTTTTGGCAACAATTTATATGATTTTCTTGGACTAACATACTGATCCAGTGCACAGTGCCAGTTCCTGTTTGTTGCATGTTTTTTATTTCGCAGAAAATCCATATCAAACGAAGTCCAAACGCGATAAAATTTCACGGATATTTTTGGAATATATGTGATTTTTGGGAAAAAAATCAACTCGACATGATGCTCGAGGGGCCCACAAGCTCACACGGCGCGGCCCCTACCCTAGGGCACACCGGTCAGGCTTGTGGCCACCCCATAAGTTGGTTGGAGGCGTCCTTCGTTCGCAAGGAAGCTACTATCCGGATAAAAATCGTGTTAAAATTTCAGCTCAATCGGAGTTACGGATCTCCGGGAATATAAGAAACGGTGAAAGGCCAGAAAACATGAACGCGAAATAGAAGAGAACAGAGAGAGATCCAGTCCCGGAGGGGCTCCTGCCCTCCGAGAGCCATGGCAACCAAGGGCTACAGGGGAAACCCTCCTCCCATCTAGCGAGGAGGCCAAGGAAGAAGAAGAAGGAGGGGGATCTCTCCCCCTCTCTCCCGGTGGCACCGGAGCGCCCGCCAGGGGAACCATCGTGGCAGCGATCTACTCCAGTAACTCCACCATCTTCCTCAACACCTCCATCACCTTCCCTCATGTATTATCAGCGGTCCACTCTGCTGCAACCACTGTATCCACTACTTGAACATTGTGCTTTATGCTATATATTATTCTCTAATGATGTGTAGCCGTCCTATGATGTTTAAGTAGATTTATTTTGTCCTATGGGTTGATTGATGAACTTGATTGGTTTGAGTTGCGTCTTTTATTTTTGGTGTTGTCCTATGGTGCCTTTCGTGCCGCGCACATGTGCCGGATTCCCATTGTAGGATGTTGCAATACGTTCATGATTCGCTTATAGTGGGTTGCGAGAGTGACAGAAACTTAAACCCGAGTAAGGGGGTTGTTGCGTATGGGAGTAAAGGGGACTTGTTACTTAATGCTATGGTTGGGTTTACCTTAATGATATCTAGTAGTTGCAGATGCTTGCTAGAGGTCCAGTCATAAGTTCATATGATCCAAGTACGAAAAGTATGTTAGCTCATGCCTCTCCCTCATATAAAATTGCAATGGTGATTACCGATCTTGTTATCAATTGCCTAGGACAATCTCGCAAATCCTACCACCACTTTTACACACTCTCTATTCTAATTTAATTGCTCTTTTGTTAAAACATCACCTAACTTCTATTTTCACATTCTTTATTATCTTGCAAACTTATCCCACTACATCTACAGAGTACTTCTAGTTCTATTACTTGTTTCTAGGTAAAGCAAATGTTGGTGTGTGTAGAGAACATGATATTTAATTATATCTTTAACTCCTCGTTGGGTTCGACATACTTACCAAAAAAGGCTACAAACGACCCCTATACTTGTGGTTATCAGGCGGTTAGGGTTTTTGCCGCAACCATTTTGGGAAGCTTTTGTAATGTATAACTTCTTCTATAACCTCAGTGACTAGATTGAGGTCTCTGGATCGTGGGAGAAGGACCACTGTGCTTTTTATATATTGATAATCTTGCTTGCTCACTGTGTGATAATAGATTTTGTTCTGGTGTGACATTGGTACTCTAGTTAAGAGGGCAGTTGTAGACCTTTTTCTATGGTTTGATTTTGTGTAAGTTTGTTTGAACTTTGTATATTGTTGACGATTTATTTGTGAAAATGAACCACATCAGTTATGAAAGTTCACCAGAAGTACAAAACATTCAAAACATAATAAACAAATTCATCAAGGTCTCTAGACCATTGAACGATCACTACCGCCGCTAGAACAAGTCACTGGCGTGCCACCGCCACCACTCCCTTATCAGAGCTGGCCTGACCTAGTCGATGACAGCGGGGGAGCCTTCATGCATGTACCCCAAAGTGCCAGTTCACTGGAGCTGCAAACGTCACAATTCAACCCTTGAATCGATTTGGTGAGTTTCGCAATAGATCTAGCCATAGCACACACATGGTGAGAATCCCTAACCTCGCCGTCCCAAGGAGACGACATGAATCTACGCCAAATATCCGTCGACTCCGTCCAGAGGGACGAACTCAATGAGGATTGGAGCCCGGAAGATTAACTCGAGGAGGATCAGATCCTGGATGATCAAATCAAGGATGAAGCACGACCATCACTCCCAAACCCCCCCAAAGCCTGTCATCTCACTTTGTGACCCTCCACTTTGCTCAAAATTCACGCGGATGTCGTCTAGCCATCCCATTTCCCTGATTATCTCGCACGATCCAGTCGCAGCCAATTCTGCTCTCCCACACGACGACACCAGACCCCCTTCCCACGCGGCGGCGACTATCTTCCCCGAAGGCCGCGGCGACGGCGGCATACGCGACAGGACGGCGATGGCAGCAATCAGCAGACGTGCTCCATCCTCATTCCTCCTTCTTCCACCTCGACGTAGAAGTCTGGACCCCACTTTGTCCCTAGCAAAACGGTCCTACCTGGGTAGCGAAGGTAGACGTCAGGATGGTTACAACACTTGGGCGCCGAGGTGGACTGTGTGGCCGTCAAAGGTGGAGAGGAAGGCAAGGGAGAAGATGTGTGCAAGGGGATGACCACAAAATTAGAAGAGAAAACCTTTGATTCTTAAAAAGAAAAAGATAAGAGAGATAACCTTTTATTTGGGGGGAGGGTATTGTGCAAAAAGAAGCCGGTGCAGTCAACGCTGATGCAACACGGAAAGGACTATGGGGTGACACAGTTAGAAAACTTTTAGGACCCCAATATGCATTTTCATAGTATGAGGACTGGCCAGTAGCCTAGTGGCAAGGGTGTAGTGGCGCTTCCTTGCAGACTGGGGTTCGACTCCCGTCGAGAGCGAATTTCCGCGATCTCACCCGGGTGGGCTTCTTTTATAAAAATATGTCCTGGGTGCTAGATCCAATAGATCTCATTTTTTTAATAGTATGAGGACTAGCTTGACACCCTCCGAATAGTTTTAGGACTTGTGGTGTATTTTACTCTAGAATTAACCATGGTTAACAAAGCCATAAACCCTAGTCGTTATCTAAACAACTACACAGCCAGCCAACTCACTCAGCCATATAAAACCCAACACCGTCACCTAATGCTACTACACCCACAAACATACATTTGTTACTTCGTAGCAAACCTTGAGGTGTTCTTAGATTTCGAGCTAAGCTGCACGTACGTGCCCCTCTGCGTGTGGGCGTACGCCATGAACGGCACGAGCAAGAAGAGCAGGGGCACGCCGCTGCTGGGCAAGTACGAGCTCGGGCGTCTGCTCGGCCGCGGCACGTTCGCCAAGGTCTATCTCGCGCACACGGTTACCGGCGGCGAGCCGGTGGCGGTGAAGGTGATCGACAAGGCGGAGGTGATGGGCACGGAGGGCATGGCGCCTCGCGTGCTCCAGGAGGTGGAGGCCATGCGCCGGCTTCGCCACCCGGGAGTGCTCCGCCTCCACGAGGTGCTCGCCACTCGCGCCAGCATCTACCTCGTCATGGAGCTCGCCCCCCGCGGCGACCTTCAGTCCAGGCTCGCCGCTCTGCCAAGCCACCGGTTTTCGGAGAAGGCCGCGCGGCGCGTGTTCGTGCAGCTCACGGTGGCGCTCGCCCACTGCCACGCGCGCGGCGTGACGCACCGCGACCTGAAGCCGCAGAACCTCCTCCTCGACGGCGCCGGCAACCTCAAGGTCTCCGACTTCGGCCTCTCGGCGCTCCCAGACTCGTTCCGGGAGGACGGCCGCCTCCACACCGCCTGCGGCACGGCGGCCTACGCCGCGCCGGAGGTGCTCTGCAACAAGGCATACGACGGCGCCAAGGCCGACGCGTGGTCCTGCGGAGTCACGCTCTTCGTCCTCGTCGCCGGCCGCCTGCCCTTCGACGACGCTAATATCCCCGATATGTGCCGGAAGGCGTGCCGCCGGCAGTACGTGGTTCCGCCGTGGGTGTCCCCGCCAACGAGCCGACTGCTGCACCGCCTGCTCGACCCGAACCCGGAAACCCGCGTCGCCGTAGAGGCTCTGGCGGGGACGCACCCATGGTTCGTCAAGCGCTCCCTCAGCCTCGACTCTCACCTTGACGGCCTCCTCGACAGCCAGCCGGAGCGCGCGCTGGCGTTCCGGGCGCCGTCAGTGAACGCGTTCGACATCATATCCACGTCGCAGTGGCTCGATCTGTCCGGGATGTTCGGCGAGAGCAGGAGGAGCAAGGAGAAGCGGTTCGTGACGACGGCGTCGCCGGAGCAGACGCTGGAGCAGCTCGGCCGGGCGGGCAGGAAGCTCGGGTACGTGGTCGTGGTGGGGAAGAAAGGAAGGGAGTGCCAGCGCTGTCCTCTAGGGGGGCTGACGATATCGGTGGAGATTTCGGAGCTGGAGCCGCCGCTGATGCTCGTCGAGATGCGGCTGGAGATGGACGACGGAGAGGTTCGAGTGTTTAGCTGGGATCAGTTGAGGATAGAGCTAGGGGATGATGTAGTTAGGGCTTGGGATAGCTGTGAGGATTTGCAACAAGTTTAGTTTAATTTAGGAGAAGTTATTTGAAAGCTTAACTAGTTAACGGACGTATAAAAAAGTACTCTAATATATCAAATATATATGTGAATATCTAGCTTGTTTATTTATTTTCTTGATTTCTGTTTTGGATATTACAACGTACATATACACCTTTTTGGGCAACCATCTGAATTCATTGACTAAGTAAAGATAGTAGGACCTACGAAATTAAGAAACTGAAACGAAGTTCTACTCCCTCCTATCCAAAATATTTAAAGTTCAAGGTTTGTCCTAAGTCTAACTTCTTTAAGTTTGACCAAGTTTGTAGAGAAGTATATCAAAATCTATAACATCGAATTAGCTTCATTAGATTCACCAGAAGATATATTTTAATGTAATATATATAGGGAAAATGCATCCTACTACCGGCACTCATTTCTCATATACTACCATGTGGTAGTATATACTCTACTTTATTATTTTTAGTATGTTCATATACTATATCTAAGATATTTTAAAGTGAGTTTTATGAAAAAAGTGCAAGTGAACCCATAGTTTTGTTGTATTTATGAAATACGTACATATTTGTATGTGAAATGGAGTATGCACAAAATATGATACATAATACCAAAAGAGTGGTATATATACTACCTAAGATATTGTAGATATTAGCATATTTTTCTATAACAAGAAGTTTGACTTAGGATAAACTTAGAACTTCAAATATTTTGGAACGGAGCAAGTATGTATGTCCAGCTCTACAACGGATAAAGTGAATCTGTGTAATGGTTGTGTTTATCCAACTTCAATCGGTGGTGATTTTAATATGAGGAGAGAAACACACTATGAGGTGTTCGTACGACGGACGGTCTGATCTTTCTAGTGCTATCATAGAAAATTTAGAGTTGCAGAAGATTGACCTTTCAAACATGAGGTTCACTTTTCAAATGATCATGAGGACACCCTTTTTCAAAAGCTTGATAGATGTCTTATGAGCAGTGATTGAGCGTTACTTTATTTATGCTTTAGTCACTGCTCTAAAGAGATATTTATCTTACATACTCCTTTGTTGGTGCACTCAAGCCAATTACCAGTCTCAAATCCACCTTTTAAATTTGAGCTTTGTTGGCTGGTGAGAGACGAGAACGTCACTAGGGGAGCAAGTGATATGTATGGATGTAGGTGAGATGGACAATTTGGATGAATGTAAGTTTAGATTGGGAACTGCTAGAAGAACTCTTAGAGGTTCGAACAAAAACAGAGAGACTAGATATATAGTTGAGATAGATGGGCTGGCTAAACAGACTGAGCATATTGATAAATACAATGAGATTTTTGGCTTATATGAACAAGATAGGGGTCCTAAGAAATGACTAAAGTTTAGGCTTTCTCAAATTAGGAAATAAGATGAGATTAAGTGGTGACAAAGATCTAAGCAGAGAGATATGTTGCAGGGAGATAATAATACCAAGTGTTTTGTGGCCAAAGCTAGTGGAAGAAGAAAACAAAATATATAGGTTTATAGTTTAAAACATGGCGATGAGGCTATTTCTAGTGAAAAAGAACTGAGGTCTCATGTTACAGAATTATATAAAACTCCATTTAGTAGTATTGAGAGGGTTAATATTAATGGATGTCTTCATTTCGAGAGGAAGATAATTGACGAGGAAAATTATTTCTTAATTAGCCCCTTTTCCATGAAGGCGATTAAGAAAGTAGTTTTATCTGTTAAGCATAATAAGGCACCTGGCCCTTATCTATTCCTTGTGGAATTCTATCATAGGCTTTGTCATGTAGTTATGCACTCTTGTTTTTTTGCGGGTGAATATGGAGTTTTATTCCAGGTTAATAGAGTTACAACCAGCCATTATAAGATCTAAAATGAAGCTAGGCCCTTGTTGCAACCAATACGTGGTGTTGCATTATGCTCTCTTTGAAGAGATAATCTGATGATTTCTACAATGGTTGTTTAAACCCCTCTAGGCAAAACTATGGGGTACCCACGAAAGTGCCAAAACACCCGAAGATGATGTGATCCATATGTTAGACCTATTTGTTTACTTAATGTCAATTTTAATGCTTACTAAGGTTGTATTATTTTTAGGTTGATTTTGAGAAGACCTAAGATAAGATTGACTGGTGCTTGCATGCCAACTCCAAAGCTCAATTGGTAGCCACTTGTTGGGCCCCGAGAGTAAGAGTTTGTAGCAAGCGATAGCTTCCCCTTGTTGGAGAACCAAAGTATCAATCCATATAGATAACACCCCCTAGCCTCTATCAATCAACATTATAATACAAATAGGAACCCACTTGTGCCCCAACAATTTTTGTGAGGTTGTTCATCTCACTATCTTTGATAGCTGAAACAAGTTATGAATAAATAGCATGTAATACATTTTTTGGGTTAATTAATAAATGAAAATGAAAGAGCATGTAAAAGTGTTTTGGAGAGTTTCATGGTGTGGGAAATTGGACCGGGAGTCATTGATAACTCCCAGGTGCACAGACTTATTCTAGCACTTCACAATTAAGGATGTGAAAGTATTTAGTGTCGATCCCTGTTGGAGCTAAAGGTAGACATCCTAGTTCCTATTCTCTCAAGTTATGTATGGCACTTACACAACTATCTATGCATTTTAATGTCCACTTTAGTAAAATCAAGTTGAAAGGAGTTTTATTGTTTTGTAAAAGCAAGTTAACAAAAGTTAGGTGTTATTATTAATTAGTTCAAAAAGTAAAAGACATCGCTTGTGTTTTTTGTGGCGGTTGTGAAGAAAGTGTGTGGTCTCTATTGGGAGCAAGTGTTCTAGGCAATTGGTAATTTTGTGATCACACGACTGTCTATAGAGGTAACAAGTCTAAAGGCCACAAAATGCATCTCAATGTCTACCTATGTTATTTTTTTCTCCAACGCCATCTCAAGAGACTTCTCACAACATGGACAGACAAGGCATTTGGTGACTTTGTATATCTTTTCCTACATAAGTGAACCTCGTGTTTATTTCTAGGGTGGAGCCTAAGCTTACATGTTGCAATTCCTTAGCATTTACTTATGATTGAATCCTTAGCAAGAATTCACAAGTACTAATACTTAGTAAGGTAAACCCGACCATAGATTTAAGATCTATGATCCCTTAACTTCCATATGCTATGCCTCCTATATGGGTTTGACATTATATCACTCCAGCTTCCAATCGTATGTTCATCATAACACATTGGTTAACCTTATGTGTTCCCCTAATGTACGAGTGGACTCATACAAAAGCCACACAAGATTGCATAGAACTTAACATTTATAGTGTGCAACCGAACTTCTTACTAGATCACTAATGCCATAGAACAAGTTACTACTCAAACTTTGACCCAGTCAAGCAATAAATCACAGAGAAATAATTTATAGCATATGGCATTGAGTTTGCCAATGGATTACTAAGGTTTTACAGGTGGGAAGCCTATGTTCCAAGTGGGAAGATGACGGTGAAATTGATGGAGACGATTGTAACAACCCGTTCACAACCATCGGTTCCCGGTCGTTACGTTTGGCTGCCACATGAGATCTAGACTGGCCCCACAGACGAACACTAGTCTTTCCTGCGCTCTTTGTCCTCACTCATGTGCACACTGGAGCAAAATGTTTGGTTGGTCACCCGTCCTCAAATTACCCCAGGCCAAGACACTTAACATGAAGGTTATTTTGAGATGAGCTTCTAGAAAGGAAGTGCACCTTGTTGACATGAGTATTCTATCATTTGTTATTACACCGGGATGTGGCAACGATGGTGATTCCCTCAGCGGACTTCCGGTGCCTCTAGAGAGGGGTGGGGGGAGCTCCTCCTTCTTGTTCTTTGTCTTATTCTTCCTTGGCCCTCTGCACTGGTTGCGAGATATGTTTCCCCTCTAGTTTTCATGGCTTGGTGGCTCGAAGAAAGGAGCCTCCTCTGAGTTTGGATCTACTTTCGGGAGAGCCTTCTCTGAAAGCTGTAATCTATCTACTGTTACCGTCTCTCAACTATCCAAAGATCAATAACTCCGAAAAATTTCTGAATAATATGCCAGTTCAATAACATTGGGGACAAGCCTGCGCAAAAATGACGCCAACGGGATTTTTTTTTCTAAAGGCAGCCCAGTGGGGCATTTGGCTTGGCCATGTGTGCTCTAGGTTAACGGTAGACGTACTATAGGTTTTGGAGAAGATGATTGGATTGGTAAAAGATCTTCCGTCGACAGATTTTTCAAGACTTTATGCCTTAACTTTCAATGAGAACATCACTGTTGCATGTGTGCTGTGAGGTAAGGTTGGGGTTTCTTGAGATTTCATAGTCTTAGTGGATACAATGGGACATGATCCTCGCAAAAGAATAACAATGGGACATGATGAAAGAAATGTGTAATGTTGTGTCTTCAAAGTAAACAGAAAAGATAAACTTATATGGAAGCTGATGATGGACTCTTTTCAGTTAAACCTATTTATAGAGCACTGAAAATGCAACATGCTCCTTTCCCTCATAAATCCATGTAGAAGATTATAAGACCCACTTGAAAATGCAAAATCATTGATTGGCCCCTAATTATGTGCTTTTATCGTATACTACTATGTGTTTTGCATACCAGTTAATTGGAAGGCATATGCCCAAGTTTTTCTATTAAAGAAAGCCACGTTGTTCACCAAAATTAGTGTAAATTATAGCTCTGCAGAAACATTATTTATAGCTTATACTTCATCTATATCTATTGCTTGGTAAAACACACAATATTATAACATAATAAAAGGCTTGTAAAAGTAAGTCTCTAATTAACAAGAACATGGTCAACCAACCGGGTGTTTCTAATTACTCCGATTATACAACCGATTAGCCTGCAAAAAAAATTGACAACAGTCTCGCGGGAGTTTAGCAGCTTTTGACAACACATGCACACCTATTTATGGTATCTGAGTTGTTGTTGAGAGTGGACAAATGAGTGAATGGACAGTGTTACCTATCATGCTGCAACCCCATTAATATTAGTGCTACCAATTTACCAAATGACAAAACCTTCCCCGCAATTTTTTGTTTTGATAAAACCTGTAGTAACCGACAATCGTCACATGTTTGGCACGGAAATGGCTGTTCATGTGTTCAGCCTCAGATCCATCGAATCATGGCACTTGTCTGCTGTGTAATACTGTAGCATAAGGAGAGCAAATTACGTGCCACTTTTTAGCCCAAGATCTCCACCTCCATCCTACTAGTTTCATGGAAAAAGTTGTTGAACGAGTTAAGTGGGTGGAGAAGAAACAAAAGCTGAGAAGTAGCTAGAGTGTCCATACCCATGGCTGGGACTGGGAGAGCTTCATTTCTGGCGTACAACTTCCCCGAAGGATATGCTATTCTGAGCATGGTGAGAGGTATTTGCCAGCAGTGTAAGCAGGAAATTAAAGGTAGCTAGAAACCAAGTGCCGACATCGGAAAGGGAACCACACGCGTCCGTGGTTGTGACTATGCCAGAGCAGGTCGAGGTCGTACGGGTGATAATTGACCACTGCCCGAAACAAAGTTGCACCCACTGAAATCTCCGCATCATGCAGATCGCCAAAGCTGTCGCTGCCTGGCGATGCAAATCTGCCAGATCTTTGCGCAAAACTATACTGCTCCAGGGGAAGAAAACAAGCAGTATTGACAAACGGGGTATGGAGGTAGCTCGGAATAGAGGGCTCCTGATTTGGATCGATACCATTTCTTTTCTTGGGGCACGCTGGAATCACGCAAGCAATCGTGAAATAGATAGATCGATACAATACGTATTAATCAAAGCTTTCGTGGAGCGGTGCCGGCTCGACGCAGGCCCAGCGCTTTTCCCCTACAATGCTCGTCGACATAGTCGGAGCTGACTGGTCGTCGGCGTGTGCGGTGGACTGTTTGGCATCGACCGACGCAAGCCTCGACGCTTGTTCGTGGTTTCTCTTCAACGGCGTGTGTGTGTTCTTGTGTGGGTTGCCAGGTCGCCCTGTGTGCCTTGTTTTTGCGAGCATGTTGTGATGGTTTTCGCCCGGTTTTCCATTAATTAACTGGGCACCTCTCTTCGACCTTTTTTAATGAATCGGGCCCTAAGGGACCGCGTTTAAAAAAAAACTTTCGCGGAGCTGGTTCTCAACTTTTTGGCTGTTAATATCATCTCGGCTCCCCCACAAAAAAAAAGTATCTCGGCCGGCGTGCCCACCCACCATCAAACCCTTCCGAGCATTCGTTTTTGTATGAATATGTTAATAGTACAAAAACTGATAAAAGTGCTTTGCTATCATCGTCTCTTCAGTTAAGAACCCTTCTAATTGACGTTGCATTGATGATGACTTCGCCAATCTCAAAATGATATGTCAGCTCAGTCGGCGTTCATAGAGATAGCTAGGGTGTGCATGCGTTTATAAAAATAAATGTATATGTGTGTTTATGAGCGTCTGTGTCTGTACCGTGTTCAAATAAAACGTTGCGTTGGAAGTAGGAAAGAGCAAGTTTTCCTCCATCCATGTGCTTCAAAAAAGTGCGAAGGCGACTTGTCAAAAGTGCAAAGGCACCCAGATTCATCTCAGGAACCGAGCTAAAATATCAAGCTTGTGGCCTAGGGAGAAATAAATTGTTTTTGGATGGAGACGTAGACTCAAGCTTGTGGCCTAGGGAGAAATAAATTGTTTTTTGGATGGAGACGTAGACTCAATATCAGTGAACCGCATACAACTCAGCATCACTCAAAAGTGGTCACTTCCATATGTGTTCTAACTTCTAACTAGTCTTCACTCTTCAGAGCTCCTACGTAGATCCTAAAATGAGCACATTTATCACTTGCATATATAAGCAGTAAATATCTACAAGTTTCCTGCTGGTAGGCTTTAGGAGTAATGTTTTAACCACTTGGTTTCTTTAATAGATATCGGAGGGTGAGGCCTCTCTTTCATTCAAAAAAAAAAGTAAATATCTACAAGGCAATTAATTTTGTGCGGGAACATGTTGATAGCTATGTTATAACATCCATATCAGAAATCCCCAACTTAACCGTGGTGTCGACCCCTTTACAAAACGGGCTAATTAACTATACGGTCGTAAACCGTAGCTCGGATGGTTAGATTCCTTATGGGAAAACCAGCCCCATCAGGGTTCAAGTCCCAGTCTTGGCATTGATGCTCACATCTGTCGACTACAATCCGCATATAATGACTTTGACTATCTCAAGATGTTGCGTCGTCTCAGTATCTCAAATGTGCTCATAGTCGTAGGGCGTGCATGCGTTCATAGGGGTCAGTGTATATACGTGTTGTGAGCATCTGTGTGATTGTACTATGTTCAAATTTTCTTTTTAACTATACGGTCAACAAGAAAACCGATTATAGGCCTTCCAGTTAGAGATGTATTTAGAAAACCATGGTCTCAACCCTCTGTAGAAGCGACTCCAGCAATCTTAGAGCATATCCAGCCGCGCCCCCAACAGGCCCCTCAGGCCATTTTTTCGGCGCCGGCGCCAAAAAAACGCCCCAGTCGCGTCCCCAGGACGCCGAAAAGCGCCGGTTCGGCCCGTTTTTGGGCCCGGCGGTCGCAGGCCGAACCCAGCGCACTGGGGGGCGATCAAGGGCTCCGGCGCAAGGGAAAAGCGCGGCTGGCCCACACCGTCAGGTGGAAAAGTCAAGTTTTTATTTCCCGACTCGCCTCCCACCCCCCGTGCCCTCGGCCGCTGTCGGTGTCAAAACCGGCGGATCTCGGGTAGGGGGTCCCGAACTGTGCGTCTATGATCAATGGTAACAGGAGACGGGGGACACGATGTTTACCCAGGTTCGGGCCCTCTCTATGGAGGTAATACCCTACTTCCTGCTTGATTGATCTTGATGAATATGAGTATTACAAGAGTTGATCTACCACGAGATCGTAATGGCTAAACCCTAAAAGTCTAGCCTGTATGACTATGGTAATGAGTGTATCCTTTCCGGACTAACCCCTCCGGTTTATATAAACACCGGGGGAATCTAGGGTTTACATAGAGTCGGTTACATAAGAAGGAATCTTCATAGTCGGTCGCCAAGCTTGCCTCCCACGCCAAGTAGAGTCCAATTCGGACACGGGTACGGTCTTCGGCCTTCATGTCTTCACAGCCCATCAGTCCGGCCCAATGGATAACAGACCGGACGCCCGAGGACCCCTTAGTCCAGGACTCCCTCAGCCGCCACTAGCTATCCCGGTGCCGCCCGCCGCCCTTCACCGCTAGATAGTCAATCCCCGCCGAAAAAATAGCAGAGGTTCGCCGAGGCAGCCCCTCCACCAGCAGCTGGCCGTTTCCGGCCGCCGTTTCCAGCCGCGGAGGGGCAGTTTAGCGGCGGGTACACGCCCACCGGGCGCAAGGTGTTCGGCGATTTTCCTGCCCCGGCGATGGACTCGGATGACGAGATGCGCTGGCCGCGCTGCTGGAGGAGGAAGCCGAGGCCGACGTCCAGGAAGAAGAGCATCTCATGGTGCTGGCCACCCTCGCCCAGCTGCTGGCGAGCAATGAAAATCCGCGGCGAGGTGGCTCGGCGTCGGGGCGGGTGAAAGCAAAAAACCGGCATCGTCTCGAAGGCTACTGCATGCTCTACTCCGACTACTTCGCCGATGCTCCACTTCACGGCGACAAAACATTTCGGCGCCGTTATCGGATGAGCCGAAAGCTCTTCCTCAGGATTGTGAATTCCATCCGGGAGTTCGACAACTACTTCAAGTGCAAGATGGATTGCACCGGAAAACTTGGATTCACCTCGATCCAGAAGTGCACGACAGTGATGAGGATGCTTGCATACGGAGCTCCCGGTGATTCACTCGACGATTATGGGCGCATGGCCGAGTCCACCAGCATAGAGTGTTTCTACAAGTTCTGTCGGGCAGTGGTGGCAGTGTTTGGACCGCAATACTTGAGAACACCCAATGCGGAAGACACTGCTCGGATCCTGGCACAGAATGCAGCAAGAGGATTTCCTGGGATGCTTGGAAGCATCGACTGCATGCATTGGAAATGGAAGAATTGCCCATTTGATTGGCAGGGGATGTACAAAGGTGCCAAAGGCGGTTGTAGTGTGGTACTTGAGGCGGTGGCCACACAGGACCTCTAGATTTGACACTCCTTCTTTGGTATGCCAGGAACTCACAATGACATCAACGTGTTGCAGTGCCTCCCCTGTCTTTGCCAAGCTTGTTGAAGGTCATTCTCCTCCGGTGAACTTCGAGATCAATGGGCGGCACTACAACAAGGGGTACTACCTAGCTGATGGCATCTATCCGAGATGGTCTACGTTTGTGAAGACTATCTCAAACGCTGTGCCAGGAGGCAAGAAGTCCCACTTTGCCAAGGTGCAGGAGGCTTGCCGGAAGGATGTCGAGCGAGCATTTGGTGTGCTCCAATCTCGATTTGCTGTTGTCCGGTACCCTGCTCAGACCTGGTCAAAACATCAAATGTGGGAGATCATGACTTGTTGTGTCATCTTGCACAACATGATCATCGAGAGCGAACAAGAAGACCCAGTGTTTGACACTGAACCATACTACAGTCAGGGTCCTCTAGCCGAAGTTGATCACCAGCTACCGGCAACCTGAACTGCCTACCAGGAGATCCGAGACCCACAGGTGCATCATCAGCTGCAGCAGGATCTGGTGGAGCACCTATGGAGGCTTAAGGGCGACGCCGGGCGCGACGTGTGATGAAATATGAGTTTTTATTTGTTGAACTATTTGTTGTTGTACTATTTTGTTGAACTATTTGATTTTCTGTGATGAACTATGTGATAAAAAAATATTTATGTTCATAATTCAACGCCCAGCCACGGCGAACCACGCCAAATATGGGCCTATTCCTGCCCATACGGGCCCTTTATTCGCCGAAAGTGGGCCGAAAAGTGGGCATATATCAGCGCCTGGGGGCGACGGCTGGACGCAAAACCGCCCCCAGCGCCGATTGTATCGCCGGCTCGCCCCCAGGGGGCGATTTTTATGCGTCCTGGAGGGGCCAACGGCTGGAGATGCTCTTAATGTTGCGGCATCATGGCAGCTCTCAAGACAGAAGCACTTCCACTCCCATGGTTGCCCATGACCTGAAACGACAAACACATGCACTTGCTGATGGAACTCTCACAAATATTCAAGATGGCTAATAAGATGATATGGACGGCTCAGCCATGACAATATTACAAAACCTTTTCACGTAGATTGTAATGCTAGCTTCTATCAATTTTCACTTTAAAAAAATGAATAAACACAAAGACAGACATATTCAAAGCTTTTGGAGAGCTAGGAAAGGCTAATGAAATTTAAAGGGATGCTGCGGAAATTGGAATATACTCCCTCTGTCCTTTAAAAAGTGTACTTCCAACTTTGTTGGAAAGTCAAACATATTTATGTTTGACCGTATTTATACAACAATACATCAATATTTATGTCATCAAATTAATAGGATTAGATTCGTGATAAACTATATTTTCATCATATACTTATTTGGTTTCATAAACATTGATGTATTTTTGCATAAACTCGGTCAAACTTTGACATAGTTTGACTTTCCAACAAAGTTGGAAGTACACTCTTTAAAGGACGGAGGGAGTAGACGTTGAACTGATTTGCACTGAGCTGGAGATGCCGATGAGTAGCTTGATCCTGCCATGTTTAAACCTGTGCACGTCTTTGCTTGCTTGGACTCTCGTTTTGGTGATGGAGCAGTTGAGTTTCAGGTGGTTGTTTTTATGCTGCTGTCTCAGAGAGCCACACGACCCAGCTAAAGATCTTTCATTTTTGTAGTAACAATTTGCCATGCTGATGCACTGTCTGAAGGCATGATGGAACAATTATGTCAACCTTTCTTTTGTGTCTGTGTGGATGAGAAGAGATATAATGTGATAATCCAAGTTGTGAGAAAAAAATATCAGGCGTTAAGTTTAGAAGCGTTGAGCACCTGGTTGCGATGGAGCTCAAGTTCAGGAACGTAACACAATTTTCAACCCAATAGTCAGTTTCGGTGAATATCCATGGGCTATATAGAACTGGAAAAAGATGAGTGGGCATAACGGCAACAAGAAAAATCAAAAAAAATATTTGCCATGAGATTTTGTTCCCCATGTGTGTTGTTTCTCCTCGAACTGTAATACAAAAACGTTATTTACATAGACTGAATTTGGTCACAAACGTGAGTATCTAAATGTAACTCCCTAAGTTCAAAAGTATTAGATGTTCTAACATTTTTCTGATTCGGATGCATATAGACGCATTTTAGTGTTCTTGTTCATTCATTTCAGTTCATATGTAGTTTATATTGAAATATGCAAAACATCTCGTAATTGTGAACGGAGGGAGTACAAATGAATTTTCAGTTTCACTATAGTTATGAAAGTATTCCAATGGACAAGAAAAATAATCCTAAGCACATCCTATCTAACGTACACGGTGAGCCCCGGAACGAAGGATTTTTCGCAGGAACAGAATCCTATAGGAATATTTTCCTACAGGTGCCTTTTAGACTGTACGATTTGCTTTGGAAATTCATACGAGAATCCTTCATTTCCTCCACCTTTTGGAGCTCTCTCTTGGAACATGTCCCGCACAATTCAGGTAAGCCATGCCCATTTTAATGTCCTCTTAAATAAAAGAGAATAAATTGCAGAAACAGCATGAATGTTTGGAGCTCTCTCTTGGAATATGGGCTTTGTGCCCTTGATCGTTTTCAGGCTTGAGGTACACTTCAACGTAACATACCAGAACATGAAACCGTGTTATTAATAGAAATATCTAGTAAATGCATGTGTTTGGAATTACAACGCCTCGAATACGAAGCTCCATGTGATGAAAAATTCGCAACAGTACCTTGGGAGAATTCACTGAACTAACACGGGAAATATCTCAAGAGGCAGAAGAATGGTCGAATATGAAGCATGGGTTTAGAATATTAAAGATAGTGAGCTGAATTTGTCACATGGCATGGAATGTAGCTAGCGGATATTGATCTTCAAAACCATACAGAATAGCTCTCGAAACAGGTTCGCGCTCCGCTTTATAGATAAAGCAACAAACAAAGTACACGACCGAACGATACAAAGTGGAGATGTAGCCCTCTAACACAGCAGATCCTGGGATAACGGGAGTGCGACTACACTACCGAAAGAGAACGCGGGGAAGTCAGAGTACAACGCCACACCACGCCCTAGTACAACTAGTCTCCACGAAAACACCCTCAAGAGGGAGAACGACGCCGAGCGTCGCCGTTGCCGAGTCCAAAGCGGACATGGGTCTTCACCCGGAGCCTCGGAACGGAGAAGAGAACCACAACGACGTCTTCATGAAGCCAAACCATGAGTGTCGAGTTCCAGCTCCCAGATCTGGATCTGGGCGACGCCTATGCCAATGACATGAAACGTGCCCGAGCCACCAACCGCTACCCCTTGCCGCCCACACGACCAAAAGGGTAAGACACCACCGCCGCCATGAGTCCCGCCGGAGAGCCAACCATGGGGACCGCCATCCGGGGCCACCACCCCGGCGGCATCCCTGCCCCAAGACATCGCCACCCGACCACCTCATGACACACCAACCATAGCAAGGAGAGTAGAAGGCATGCTTCCACTCGTAGCCCAACATCAGTCTCTGGATCTGGGTCCACACCTCCACAGTAGGAGGCGCCAACACCTGCATCCCCAGCAAGTCCCGGTGAACCATGGGGACACGATCCTAAGACTGCCGACGGCCGCCGTGTAGGCCTTGAAGAGCCAGCACAACACCTAATATGTGGCCATCGGTGACGATCCGTAGGTCGGGGCGGCTTCGTCAGGACCACCACCACTGCCCACCGCACCCGCGAAGACACTTCTCACGGGCACATCCCGGGCCGAGCCCTGCCTCACCTACCCGAGGAACAAGACCCAATTTGCCTCGGTCCCAGATTTGACCCATCCAAGCACAAACCCTAGGAAGAAGATCAATTGTCGTGCGTGCAGCCACACCAGCCCCGCATGCTGCCGGCACCGACAAAGGAGAAGGGAAACCACCACGCCACCACCATGCGCCACCAGCGGGACCACAACCACCGTGTTGGGGATATTACCCCACGATATAACCCGGCTTAATAAGGCCGGGTCAGATTATTGGGGACTTATAGAGCTGGGCCAAGATGGACATGGCGCAGTATTAAGAAGGGCGGCTCACAAGATGGGCCGACTTAGAATGCAAGGTCAGAAGACGACCCAAGGGTGTAACCCACCATGTAATGACTTACCTTGTAAAGCAAGGCGATTTAGAGTAAGGCTCGGTCACGTATCGTAACCCGACCCGGACTCTTGTAAGCCGGCGGCCTCGACTTGTATATAAAGGCGAGTCCCCGGCATAGAATAGACATATTACAATCAATCGATAGCTAGGTCAAGCGAATCCGCTCCCTTGTAATCGATACTCAAGCAATACAGCATAAAGCAGGACGTAGGCTTTTACCTCAACCTTGAGGGGCCGAACCTGGGTAATTCCGCGTCTCTCATCCTGCTCAACCCCGACAAGTTATTCACTTGCGATGGCCTCACGCTTAAGTCCTTTCACAAGACATCTGCTGTGACAAAACCACGGCACACCGCATCGCCGTCGCCACCACCAGCCCGCACCACCCCCATCCCAACCCATCTCGGCCCATGAGCCGACCAAGCATAGGAGGGGAACCACCACCGCCACGAGCTGCTGCCGCCATCCCCGCAGGTGCAGAGCACCACCAGGACGTGGCCACCACCGCCAAGATCCAGCACAGCAGCCGCCCAGCCCGCCCCGCCTGCCGGCCAGATCCGGCCACCGCAGTGCATGCGAGCACCACCAGCCACGCAGCCCCTCACGCCGTAGCCGCACCCCCGCGTGGCTTCCACGCCGTGGCACCATGCGCGAGTACCGCGTCCAGGCCCAAGGAACCGGCCAGCGCCGCCCCGTCGCGCATGAGGAGGAGGAGGCCCCGCCGCCGCCGCCAGCGCGGGTCGAGCTTCGCCCGGCCGCACCCCTTGGCGGCGGCGAGGGGGTGAGAGTAGGGGGCTGGCTCTAGGGGCGGCGGAGATCGAGGGCCCTCCCCGTCGCCTCGCGGGGGCGGCGCGGGCAGAATAGCTCACATCAGTAAAATGGGTTTTGCGTTCTACCCTCTCCGTAAAGAAATATAAGATCACTATAAAGTAGTATCGTTTTCTGGCCCATCATTGCTAAGAATCACTGGCAGATAGAAGTACGCAATAATCAAGCTCCATAGAAAGCAAGTTGCATATCAGTGGCTACCGTGTGAAGCATTGCTCTACAAGAATTTCAAGAGGCAACGGTTGCCAGAGTTCAGGCTGCTGCCAGCTTCAATGAACTTCTTCAGAGCAGAAACATCAAAGTCCTGCAGAATGTAGCATCAAAGTAAGCTGAATACAGATAAATGAGTTGGCTTTCAAATTAGAGTGAAACCTTGTTGTGAACAACGAGTTCCTCCCATGGCTTGAACACAAGCACAAATGCACCCAAACTAATCTGCATGTCAGATAAAAATGTTAGGGTACATGAGCTGATAAAAATCAAAAGTACCACAAAATTAAACTCACAAAACTGACATTAAGCTTGCTAAAGCATCAAAGGTACAACTAAAAGAGCATTGGCAGTGACTGTAGTTACGAAAAATTCTAGAATGGAACCCACTGTGTCAATCTTGTTTGAAGCAAGCTGCTCTTCCTTGGGAATCCTCACCTGCTCCCTTAAAGGGGGGTTTCCTTATGTTCCATATCCTGAAATAGAACTAAAAAGTTCATTAGATTTAGTGCGCGTGGAACCTGGCAGTGTTTTATCAAAGACAGAAGATTGCATTAGGCACTTGAGCAGAAACCGATGCAATTAATCAGGTGTTGGCGCGGCAGAGTCTTTTTAGTCACGAGACCATTTAGAGAAGCTAATAGGCACATGGATAGCTCCATCAAGCTCTTGTACGTAGAAGGTGAAAAACAATGTACGTGCTTCACAGGACTTCTACCTGCCAATGAATGACTGACTGAATGTGGATCTGAAACAAAAAACATACACTATTACAAAGATAAATGGCACTGCCGTGCGCAATATAGTTCCTGAACTATTAGCATAGAGCAATGTTTTATTAGGAGACGAATCAATCAAATCATGGAAGGGCATCGTAAGAAACAATTCCTGAGATATTAACAGAGAGGCCAATGGAAGCTATAACAGATGGAGTGAAGGACCATCCCTATTCTAATACAAAACCCCAAAACACAAGGGCATTGTAATTTTAGGTTCAAATTCCAAGCCAAATACAAATAACTATTCTAAAAATGCAACTAACCAAAATGAATGGTTGTTATAGTTGCAAATTGTGGTAGAGACTAAAATACTACTAGGTGTGTTGCATCTTATAAATAAATAAGAAAAGGTATTGCACAATTCATGAACGCTTTGTAAATGGAATTTGATTTCCTTCTGCACCTTCTTTTGAGCTATGAATGGGATACCACAGCTACACATCTGGTTAGACCAAATGTTATTTTCATTTTAATTTTTGCCTAAATAATAAACATACTGCACAATTCATCAACACCAGTCTGTTTCAAACCTGAATTTGATCTCTTTATTGACTTTCAGGAGCGTTGAGACACCATCAGTGCCACCAGTGGTCATGATTGAAGTCAAAAGACAAATAAGAATGGAGTTATCTGTAAAATGGATGAAAGGTAGTACTTCACACAAGCCTAGCATGCGGGGATCACATCGGAGTAACCAACTTCATTCAGGGCGTCATACAAATAATATAGTTACTCCAAAAAATGAACGATAAATAGCATTGCATAGTGAAAATTTGCGGGGCACGATGGTTACTACAGCTCACAAGCATATAATTGCAGATAAAACTACACTGCTACTGAGACAAGCTACTGGGAAACTAAGGGAAAACATATTTCTCACTAGAAAAAAGTCTGTATATGACAAGCTCGGATAACTGATGAACTATACTGTTTTTAGAAGGTCATCAGGATTTCAATATTTTGTGCGTTCTTTCCTCCCTTTTTCTTAACTTTATGGTACAGTAACAAAGGCCCACTTTTCTTAAAGCCAAATTGTGATTCGGAGAAAATCAAAACAAGTACATACCATTTCAGGAAAATGTTTTTCCTTTTCTTCAGAAAAGACGTACTGAAGATAAGTTACAGGCATATGACGAAGGATAGGTGTTAACATGCTTGACTATTGGTGCTTACTTTCACATATGTATAAAGCAGGCAGATCACCATTGATCGACTGCTTGTACTGTTATAACGACTGAAAGCCCTGAAATTCTGATAAGCTGCATTTTCAGCATTGATTGATGCTGTGCAAATTCATACGAGGCAGGGGAGAAGAAGTGGCAGGTGCATAGGTGTGAGGCCCCCATATTGATTTTGTGTATCTATTGGTTTCCCTAACTCAGTAAAACATCATGGAAACCAAGTTTCCCTTGCTAAGAACCACTTCACAATTCCATTTGGCCAGTAAAAGCCATTAACCACATGGCTATGACAGCAAGTGTATGGGTGTATTTGTCAGTAGTTTGCAAATTACTTAAATTAGTCAGCATTTTTGGCTGGACAAACATTTTTGCGAAAATAATAATTATACTAGACTAAAAAAACGATCAGGAGGAATTTTCTTAGTTTATTTTTTATCTCTACAATATTATTTTCAATTTTCTTAGTGTATTGAAGATACAGACAGAGAAGCAGCGCCCAAAAAAGAGTGTGGTGATAAATGGGGTGTTGGTCACAAATGCCCAAAGACCATTCCTCCGTACGTCTTCCCTTAGGCCCTATGGGCGGCAGCCAAGTAGAATTAATATAGCAGTGCTTGGATCCACGGCTTCGTAGGCAATATGAGATAAAGCTGACTAAGAGAAAGAAGCGTATCATCCAGTTGTTTCCGTTCCTAGGTCTTGAACCGTAGCAGATCAAGCATTGATCTGATGGATCAAATGCTTTCGGATGAACTACTCGATCAAGGGCTTATTAAGAAAAGTAAGGAAGGGACGCTATCTACCATGTAGTGGTTACTTTTTACCTACTATCTACTCCACCAATATATCCAATACTTGGACTCCTCGAGAAAGGACTTCTCTCCTTGAAGAGACCAAACTAGTCTAGTGGCCGGATGAAAAGGATGGGACTAACTATGTTCGAAAGACTTGATAAATAACATCAGTTTTTGACTTTGGTACAACATTGTCTTACATATGAAAGCCGGTGTAGTATCCTGACAGCTCTGGTCTAAGATAGACACATAGCTTGTCGACCACAAACAAAGTCCTAGAGATAGTCTCCCTTGCATAAGGATGAGATCGAGAGACAGGGTTCTTAAATGCTATAGTCAGGAGTGATTCAAACATGCAACACCTTTTATACAATAAATATCTACACAGACAAGCTTAACACCCACTGATGATACACACCGGGATGGCTTCTTTCTGGGTCTCCCACTTGGCAGGCTCCCACCAAATCCAAAAGTAAGAAGTGGTTCAGGGGTTTCCATTTACAACGTCAGTTTCTTTGAAAATAGGGATAAGTATATTTTTCGTCCTCGAACTCTTCCGAGAGTTTAGAAATCGTCCCTCAACTCCAAACCGGATAGTTTTCGTCCCTCAACTATCAAAACCGAATAGTTTTCGTCCCTCGTGCCGCTTCGGGCGGTTTTAGTACGCGGTGAACAGTAAAATCGGAAAAAATAGCAAAAAAATTATAAAAAATCTGCAAATTTTACAGCATCGAAGATACTCTGGTGCGCAAGACCCGTGCAAAATTTCATGGTGTTTCGACATTCGAGCAGCTCACGGCAAACAAAAAACTACAAATATATACGTCGGTGAATAGTAAATTCAAAAAAATAGCAAACAAAATCAAAACAGTATGAATTTTTTTTGGCATGAAAGAGGCTTGGGTGTGCAACGTGCGTGCAAATTTTCGTGGTGTTTGGGCATTGTACGAACTCGTGGCAAAAAAACAAAATTTGGCTCAAATTTAATTTTTTGAAAAAGTGCGCTATTTTTTTTTTGGCTAGAGCTCCTCATATGTCATTTGATCACGAAATTTTGCACGCATCTTACGTACCTGAGCATCTTTGATGCCAAAAAGTTTCATAAATTTTTTATTTTTTTCTATTTTTTGAATTTACTGTTCACCGATGTACATATTTACAGTTTTTGTTTGCCGTGAGCTGCTCGAATGTTGGAACACCACGAAATTTTGCACGGGTCTTGCGCACCAGAGTATCTTCGATGCTGTAAAATTTCAGATTTTTTTTTGCTATTTTTTATATTTTACTGTTCACCGAGTTACTGTTCACCACGTACTAAAACCAGCCGAAGCGGCACGAGGGACGAAAACTATCCGGTTTTGATAGTTGAGGGACGAAGACTATCCGGTTTGGAGTTGAGGGACGATTTCTAAACTCTTGGAAGAGTTTGAGGACGAAAAATATACTTATCCCTTCAAAATAATGGGACTAGAAAGTAAAACATCAGATGAGTTGGCACCCATTTGTTCACATCTTTCTGGAAAAGGAGATACCTTGCTCCTTCCCAGGCCTGCATATGAAGAATGGGGTCGACCAATCTTTCTAGCTGCATAGCGTAGGGATTCTACTCTATGGGTGGGTAAGTCTTATAAGCGAAGAGTTCACCAAGGTGATCGCTTCTCCAATTGTTCTATCTTTACTAAGACTAGATGATCCGTTGCGCTAATGGCGCAAAGGCCGAGTGTAAGCTAATTATTGTAAGAGCATGCATTAACATATTGTTATTCGAAAAGAATAGCTCATTCTATACGCAGTAAGTACATAAGATTGAAAATGATGCAATAAGTCATGTAGGAAAGGACTCTTTTGATCTATTTAGATTGGATAGACAATCATGCAGAGGCCTTTGGATGTGCACTTAAAGGTGAAAGCATATATTTCTTCCATCAAGGTTGTTTCAAAAGCATACCACATAGCAGTCTAAGCGGCAAATAACCGATAGCTAAATGCACAGGATGGTCTTAGGGGATTACGTAAGATCCAAAAGGATGATAAACACGGAAGTCTTGATACGCATCTGTACTAATACTAAGTTATATAACAAGGGGCTCTTGCAACTTGCTTATATTGAGTAGACGATCAGGCAGAGTCCCTTAGAAGTGCATTTGAAGGCGAAAGCATATACTCACCCTTCGTTCATGTGTGCCTAACGGAAGAAGTCGCTCCAGCCTTTAGTGATGGTGGCCCTTTTGTCAACACCCTTGATAAAGCGGGTCGTGACAGCGTAGTTCCGTCTCCAATAGTGATTGGCAGTTTACCATGGTCAGCATCCATGTGTGGGAAAAGGGAACCCGTATAAAAGGGAACGCTAAAGTACTGAAAATAACAGTAAAGGTTAGTCACTATAACATTTTCTACCATGCTATTATATGAAACCGGATAGAGTAATTGCAAAGGATTACCATTCTTTTGCCTTCTGTTGCAAATGTTTCTGTCATGTGGCACACATAGTAGTTATCAGGCGTGGTGGTGCTGCAGATGATCTTTCACAGTGTACGAACATTATGGTTGTAGAGCTTAACTGTGTTGCCCCACACAATGTGGTGACTAAACTCATCTAAGTAGTGGATGCAAGGCTCACCTATGTTAAGTTGTACAAAGTTATATCTTTTAGCAATTGTTGCGAGAGTTGATGGAATGAGAAGAGTAATGTAGCTCTTACCACGGAGAATGTACTTTCTAGGCTTTACATGAATTTTCTTGCCTTTGAACTTTTGGATTGAGTTTGCTTAGCGTGGGCGATGGATATACTCGTATGGCTTATTGTGCTTCTGACACAGTGGTTCGTCTGTGTTGGTAGATAAGGAGATCATGGTAAGAGTTTGCAATAGCAAATAGAGGACAACATAAACAAACAGAGGAGCTAATTAGCTTGTGTGTACTCGTGAAAGGTAGAAAGATTATCTATTGTATATGGTCAGTGGGAAGCAGGGGCTAATTAGCTTGTGTGTACTCGTGAAAGGTAGAAAGATTATCTATTGTATATGGTCAGTGGGAAGCAGTAAGCAGTGCTTGTACATGTAACAGCAAATAAATCAGAGCATTAATGAATAGCAAACAGCTTGTACATGTAACAGCAAATAAATCAGAGCATTAATGAATAGCAAACAGAACACCTACTGGACCTGAAAGAAGTTTGTTTTATTACATACTTGATCAACTTGCATGCATGAGTGATAAAAAAAGACTGATCAAATAGCATGCATTAGTGAAGAAGAAGAAACATTCTTTGCGATGTACAATCAATCATAAGTATGTTTTTCAGAATTACCATGGGTAATCGGGCTGGTATCACTGGTTGTGTCTACCTCTTGTTTAACAGCTGTCATCTGGAAAGTAGTAGAATAATTAAGTTGATTTATCTGACTGGTTTTAGCTGGGATGATTAACAGTGATGCATGTGTCTTAATATGGTGAGACTTCATAGGCCATTGGTGGTAAAAGATGCTCATTATATTTCATAAATAATCCTAATCCTCAAAAAAAAATTATTACTTCACGTGAGAGGTGAAGTATATCGCTCAATGCCAGAGCCACCAGCCTCGCCGTCATTGGCGGTGGGTGAAATCGATGGCATCCGATCGAACCCAGTAGGCGGCGGATCTCTCTGGCCTCATCTTCAAGGTCTGTGAAGAGCACAACGCACTCGGCGTTGCGGATGAAGATCTCATGGTGCTTGACCGTGCGAGTGCTCTTCATGGACTCGAAGATTGCCCAGTTCTCGAAGACGATATTCAGTGAGACAAAAAACTGTATTGGAATAATCAGGATGGGATAGTGCTTTTAAGCACTATATCAAGAACCAGAGCCATGGCAAAAATTATGGTGATTTCATATGTAAATAAACCTGAAAAAGTAGCAAGATGACTCAGACCGAAAAACAAATCTCTTGACAGTGCACTCTGGCAAGTGCTGCAGAAATGGATAAAACCCAGTCACAGTCTCTACTCTATACCAACGTTTCCTGTAGGCTGGGTGTAGTATACAGATTTTGGGAGCTATAGTGTCTTTCAGCATAGCATCTAAAATAATCCTTGGTGGAATGTGTACAGTATCCATTAGGAAATCCTAAGATGATCTTGTAAGTGTTAGATTATCGCTCATAAAAAAGGCTATATAAGGTTAACATGTACATGCTATTTATCTCTTATAATATCTATCTTTGCAAAGGAAAAAAATGTAGAATAAAACCAAATATCATCTATGGAATAAAAACTTTCTGGGAAATTATAGTAGATCCTAAACAAAAAGAAAATACAAAATAGAAAGGTACTTTGACATGGCCTTCCATCAGTGTATTCATTTGTCTTCTATTGATCACCCACACCTGAAATGAAAATAAAAGGATGGCTTCTCATTTTGGTCTAAAAAATTAGATCAACAAATGATAAATGAAAATTCATGTTAATAATTTTGTAACTGCAATAAATATGGCATCAGGACCAAAAGATGCTCAAATATTATCAATGCCTAAACTGTAGTAGCATGCAGATATAACATCCTTTTTGTCTCATAAACCAAAGGAAGTTCAGAATATACCATCTTAAATCGGTGTGAGCGCCTTGGCTTGCACCTAGTTGACCTAAGCTACAAATGCAATACAGGTCAATACTCTGATTTCATTGATCCTACTTTGCACAGGTCAATACCGAAGGAACCAAATCAGTCAATAGAGATACTCTGAAGAAATGCTTACCATATTTTTACAGAGATGCAGAGGGAGAGGGAGCGGGAGAGGGTCTGAGTCTGATGGTGTAGAAGAAGCCGGAGAGGAAGACGACCATGCGGTCTGCGCCTGCCGAGAAGAGGCGATTGGTGTCGTTCATGGCGCCGCCGAAGTGGTTATCAAGGGCAGAGAGGATGGGAATCTCGGCGTCCGCGGCGTGGGGGTGCAGCGGCGGCCACCTCGTCCTCTCCACGAAAGCTTCATGTCCTCGTCCATCTCTCCAGTGTGGTGGTGCCCATGCCTCTCCTGCTGAGAGTTGAGGAGCGGCGAAAGCCTGGGTTAGGAGCAGCTATGGCAAGAGCACAACGGGGTAAGATAAACGGGGAAGGAGAAGGTCGATGTACCTCTTCAAGGAGCGAAGGAGAGGGGCTTGAGTAGCAGGCTGCACCCTTCCTGACGAAGAAAGAACGCCGGCCGGTCGACCGACGGCGCTCCTCGCACACGCTTCTGCACCTGCCGCTCCTGGGTCGAGCCGGCAGGTTCAGCAGGAAAAATAGTTGAAGGATGCAATAAATGGCATCTCAAATTTTGTAGCCCACGAACAAACATACATTTAGGTAAAAAGAATTGAACACATACCTCAAAGGGAAGCATGACGAACAGTGATGTTATCATGGGAAATATGCAAAGAGCATCAGGGGTCGTTAGATCTGTAAGCCATGGAGCTCCAGCCCCTTTTAAAAATGGAACTTTCTCAACCACGTTTGATATCTAGAAGCATGACAGAAAATTGAAATGCCTGCCTGAAATTATGAATTGAATGCTTTAGGTTTGAAAGAGAAGGAAATCACAGTTCAAAACCTCTGCACGAAAATAACCCTTGCATACACCAGTACAACAATGAAATACCAACATGTGCTCAGTTTCAGGAGCCAGCCAACAAGTTAACCCAAAGCTGAAGCGATTAGCATCTTGTAGAACGATGGGCAAATATATACTAAGATATATACACGATGGTTGCTTTCTTGATACTTTCTTTTCCTCAGTTTACCTCTTGAATAATGACAGGCTATGATTTACTATTTGAAGTGAACAGGTTTTTCAGCAGGATCATGGGCAAATAAAACTAATTTCTTACATAGATCAGGCCTATTGCCCAATTAGTGCAGCCAAGTGATAAAAGTTGGAACTTGGAAGTGTAATGTTTTCCCTATAGTACATGACAGTTTTGATGATCACGGTCCTTACAGCCGTATTATACACCATTAAAACTGAAAATTACCATTCGGTTTTGTTCTGAAGAAGATTGCAGTGCAACTGTTGATTCTAAATTTTCAGAATGTCTAACAAAAGTGCCAAAAAAGTAAGATTAAGCAGTTGGCTATTTTATTCATTAAATGTCGGAGAGAGTCTGTACCTGAGATTTGGACCATGATAAATCAAGAACATCAGCGGCGTGCCCCAGGGGCGAGCAAAATGGCTTATCTCTGAACCCAAACACGCACTCGGGGTCTCGGGCACAACCAGATGATCAGAACCGACAGACTTGCTGCTGCTCTGCACCCGTGGCCTCCTCTTCTTCTCCACATATCCCTTGTCTGCACTGCTGAGCGGCGACATTGCCACCACCACGATCCATTTCCAGCAACTGCCACAAACGGGCTGCCTCCGCCACCACTCTCCTTTGAAACCGCACCTTCCCCGAGCAGCTCCCCCTTTCTCTCACCCTCGGAGACCTCCCAGACATGGATCACACGGTCCTCGCCGGCGCTCGCAAGGTACCGTCCAGCCAAGCTGAAGTTAATGCACCATACAGAGCCAGAGTGCGTGGCCAACTCCTGTGTCATGAACATGCCAGTGAGCTTCTTGCACGTCTTCCCATACTGCCGCACCTTGACCCTGTCGGCACTGCGCATGCTGCAGCCGTCGAGGCTGTCGTCGGTGGCGGAGCTGAGGCGCCATGCCTCCCTCTGAAAGGCATAAATCCATCAAGCTGTTACATTGCGAGCTTTCAAAAGTGTGTATTTTACTTGTATTTATGAGATAAATATATTAAATAATATTGCAAGCTAACAAAAAAGCAATGCATGGTAGAAACTGAGATCGGTCTGTAAATAAGGAGACATATCATGATTGGCTTTTTAATGGTGTTCATTTCCTGAACATATTTGTGAGATCTTATATTCAGTAGTGTAGTTTTAAAGTAAAAAATATCATAAGCACAATTCCAGATTATAAAAAAGTGTCCTAATTTGGATTAAGTTGATTTGGTTGACTTTACAAAATGTTAGAGCATAGGTACCATTTTTAGCAAAATAACATACCTCCAAATAGTAACTATCATGCAAGTAATATCGGGTTGATTAATCACTCTGGTGCTAATGTCATTCGAGCATAATGTATCTTCAGGTTTCTAACCAACCCTTAGGACCTAGGCAGGGTGTCATGTTAATCGCGAGCTCAGTAGCATCACAGAGAAACCTCACTCTACTAAAGCACATAATAAGGATGCTATCTAGCCGAGGTGACAGTGTTACCAATTGCCATGGCCAAGCAGGACATCGAACATATAAACCATCCTAGACTACCCGCTCATCTGGAGGCATCGCTGGCGCGCGTCGGTTTTGACCACCCGATCGGGTCAGCCGTCCTCTTTTTTTCACTTTTGTTCCTGATTCTGGAGAGGATGGCAGGTGGGGCTCGATAGACGTGGGGCCGCGGAGTCAACGTGAGTTTACTTCATATCCATTGAGACGTTGACCAAAGAGGCCCTACATATATATCATGTACCTTGCTCCTCAAAAATAACAACTCTGTCCTGAGGGGAAAACATTTAGGGATTTATTTATAGACTTCCATTTTCAGGTTTGAAACAATAATTAACACACAGGTGGCCAGTATATCTTTCTTATTTTTACCACAAGCTATTTTACTAATTCAATTTTCAACAATAACACTAACCAGAGGTACGTACAAATGAGCTAGAAATTCCTAGAGCGACCAAAATGAATAGAAACAGGAGTGGAGGTAATGGTGAAAAGCTTCCATTATTTTACGTTGCCATTGTAACCTTAAAATATTGTAACTCTGTACTCATTAGTCTGAGTCCAGTTTAGTTTGTAGCTTGAGACCAATGTGCAGGTCAGAAATAGTAGGTGGATGCTTTAAGCTTCATCTATATAATTAACATTCAATTAATCTGGTAGAAAGTGCTCATTGAGTGCTTAAGACAGATAACCGTTGCCCTGGATCATAAGCAAAGTTGCTCTTTGTAGGTGCCTATCAAATCATAAATAAATTAAGCATGAGATTTAGGTCATCTGAGTTGGTT
This sequence comes from Triticum aestivum, assembly GCF_018294505.1. Taxonomy (NCBI): domain Eukaryota; kingdom Viridiplantae; phylum Streptophyta; class Magnoliopsida; order Poales; family Poaceae; genus Triticum; species Triticum aestivum. Next base: position 550,508,482 of record NC_057802.1, read on the forward strand.
AGAGGAAGGGCGAACTTCCTCTTTCGTATATTTGTTTATTTTGATATAGAATATACACACCTATGGGTGCAAAATCTTGGTTAGAAGAAAAAAATTGATTAGCAAAAGACAGGGGAAAAAACAGAAACCATGGCAGAAAATGGAAACCTTCGAAGAAGAGGCCAAACAACCAAAATAACTATACAGCTACCTTACAACCATTACTGAACCAGTCTGGAGTGATAAGATTCACAGTAGAACAGTTAGCATTTTTCATCATCAGGGACCTCAACTCTGACTCGGTCAAATGAATTAGGTTGCCGTGTGTTACATGTGTAATCCTTCGGTGTAAATTACTCTACATCTATACCTAATCCCTGCTTGAAGGGTCATCCACAGATCACAGCAAAGGAAATGTGTGCAGCAACTTGACAAATTTGTTTTTGCCCTTTTTTCTTGTCCATTTCAGAAATGAGAGGTCCTAAATGTGTCTGCAGCTATATTATTCATAGACGAGAGAAGTCAGGGTTGCAACATATGCACAGTGTGTCCTTTGTATCCTAGCTCTGATAATGAGGCTCACAGTTGACCCGAGATTAAAGCTCAGGCCTACCGGAAAACTGCGCAAAACGACAGTGATCAGCGACCGATGTGTGTGTGCTAACAGCAGCCCGGTGCGTGCCTAATCTCCAATATTCTGATGTCCACAGCCCGGTGCGTGCCTAATCTCCAATATTCTGATGTCCACAGCCCGGTGCGTGCCTAATCTCCAATATTCTGATGTCCACCTTGTAGCTGCAAGTTCATTTCGTCGGTCCAGTCCAGGGAGTTGTTGCTTTCAGGCTTTGCATGCCATGCAATTCCGCAAGTACAATGCTGATATCTGAAAGGGATCATTCAGCTCCGTCCCCTGATCCTTTGCATCAAAAGGTTTTTGCTTTACAAAATGCACTTCTGCAATCCGAGTCATGATGCAAATCAATCTATACAATGTGCATTGGCAAAGATCAAATCAAGCAGGTGGGGTTACGGCAGCGCCACCCTCTCCTCAACTGAGACTTCGCCACAAGCCGGATGGTGGGATTACGACAGCAGGGAAGCAGAGGAGGGAGCCAGGAAGGGGATGTCAGAAATTACCTTTGCCATGAGGAGTCACAGGTCATCCTCGTCACCTATCCCGCTCCGTCACCACTGCCCAACCTCGTTCCTCTTTGCTGCAACATCATCGATCCACCCCTCCCTTGTCGCGGATCTCGGATGCGGAGCTGGGATGGGGGCTCCACCGTGGACTGGGAAGGGCTCCAGGAGCGATGTTTCGGGCGAGATGGGGAGGCAGGGAAGAGGCGGCGGCTGTCCTCTTCGCCACAAGCCGGATGGTGGGATTACGACAGCAGGGCTCCGGAGTAGGCGAAGCGGGCGGCGGGGAGGGAGAGCGGGAGCGGGAGCGGGGCGGCGGCGAGAGAGGGGAGGGGATGGAGATGGAGTGGCGGCCGGTTGAGACGAGGGAACGGGGATGGAGGAGAAAGCCCTCGCGTGGTGCGGTGCGCCCTCGCTGTTTTTCTTTCCCAAGCGCAGCGCGGTACGGTGGTTTTATCCCCTCGCGTGGTGCGGTGCGCTCGAGCCACCGTTGTGTCTAGCGACTCCTTCATCCTTTATAGGTTCAATAATTCACATTTCAACCAAGGAGGTTGATGAGACGAGTCCCCCAATACAAATCGTATCAATGCCTACAAAAAATAAAGAGATTAGACATTTATCTGATTGATTGGCCAAGCCAATCCCTATACCCAGACCGTAGAGACAAGGAATAACAGAAGTAATTATCACCCAACCCTTGCACGTGTTTTCTGCTAACCTATAAATAATAACAACTAACTAAGCACTTCAGGCACAGAAGATTCGAGAAGACTCGAGTCTCATGGATTGCAAATAGCACTAAGAGAAAAAAGCTCATAGTTCTTGAAGGAACTAAACGGTAGGTTATCAAACCTTTCTTGTTTGATTTGGAAGTGCCTTTTCACCAAAGAAGTGGAATCGAGACCTCGGGCACAATTCCAGCCAGCGCAAGTAATAGTTGAAGCAGCTGCTAAGTGAAGTTTCACATGCATGGCTCCATCCTGAGTCAGTGCAAGGAAAAGGCCAAGGCAAGAGCAGTATATCCTTGGTTAGGACTCGCTTCTTATAGCCTGCCTTTCCACAATGGTAATGAAATGATTGGTTGTTTTGTTCCAAACTTTGCATTCTGGTATAGCAGCTATAAGAAGAGGTCAACTAGAGTGGCTCAGCCCAAGGCAACCATAATTAAATTCAGCGCCAGGCCTTTCGCTTATCCTCAGCCATACAATGCAACTTTCTATAGAATTTTTTTCCGGTACAAGCAATTACGAATGTTGCCCTGTGTTGAGAATAAAAAGCCATGTATGCCGATGAAAGAAAGTCAGCCATTAGTTATCTAGAGTTTAGTAAGCTGGAGCTCTTTCCCGGCCTAGAATGGTGTTGCCACTTTGAGGAATCCATTCCTACCACTTATCAAGCAAACCATGTCCTATGGTGAAAGAAAAAAAATGCACCTTTGCCTGGACCAGGATATAGAAATGTTAAACAAACCTACTATAACATGAATCCTCTTCTCGAGGATCATAATGTTAAGTTGATTTCTTACTCGAAAGTTGTTGCACGGTACTCAAAAGTGCTAAATAGATAGGCGCTTGGGCCAGGTAGAATTGAACGAAAAGAAGCAAACTACCGTTGTTTTAACTGGAATGGAGGGCGAAGACCAATCGAGAGAAGTGTCTTTTCTTGGCTATCTGGATATATTGAATCATTCCTTCCTATGACGCCCTTTCCCCGTCCATCTCCTACGCCATGCGTAGATCCTATCCTGTTGCTAGCGCTTGTGCTCAGCAACAACTCAACTAGTATGGAATGAGCGATTGACACGAGTATAAAAGGGATTGGTCTCTACCAAATTAATTCCATTTCCACTAGCTCAGGAAGCAGTTAACTAGTGGTGTGTGATGACGCGTATTCTCCTCGGGTTAGGTGCTCATTCCATACTATCTGAGTAGTTGTTGAGCTTAAGCACCAGCAACAAGACATGATCCATGTGCAGCCGAGGAGATGGATGGGAGAAAAGACGTCACATGAAGGAATGACCCAATAAATCCCAATAGCCAAGATAAGACACTTCTCTCGATCGGTCTCCACCCTCCATACCTCCTAAAACAACTGTAGTTTGCTTCTTTTCATTCACTTGTACCTGGCCCAAGCACCTATCTATTTAGTACTTTCGAGTGCCGCACAACTGCTTTCGGGTAGAAATCAAACTTGACATTATGATCCCCGAGAAGAGGATTCATATCATAGTAGGTTTGTTTTCCATTTCCAGGTCTTGATCTGGGCAAAGGTGCATTTATTTTTTCTTTCACCATAGGACAAGGTTTGCTTGATAGGTGGTACAAATTGATTCCTCACAAGTGGCAAGGCCATTCTAGGTCGGGAAAGAGCTCCGGTTGACTAAACACTAGAAAACTAATGGCTAACTTTCCCTCACCTTGGCATACATGCCTTTTTCTTCATAACACAGGGAAACATTCTTAATCACCTGTACGAAACAAACTTTTATAGAAAGTTGCATCGTCTGGCTGAGGATGCGAGAAAAGCATGACACTGGATTTAAGCATGATTGTCTTGGGCTAGGCCACTCTAGTTGACCTCTTTCTTATAGCTGCTATCTAGCAAGCACGAACACGACAGGAATTGCCGATCTGCCGTTCTGATACGGCGGGATACGGGGACACAACAGGATACGACATGACACACTTATCCCTAGTATCCCCTGATTTTTTATTAAAAAAAGAAAACAATGCTGGGATACATATGTGAGATGGTTGGGATACGATCTGGCCCAAAAACTGCCTTGGCCCAAAACGAAACCCTATTTTTTGCAGGCCACACACACCTTTCCACACAAAAATGAGGTGCTCCCAGGTCAGAGCCTTTCTTGGATCAAAGCCGCGACCTCCTAGATCGACACCATCATCGCCTGGACTTGCACCGGCGACGCGTGTAACACCCTATACTTTCCCTTCTAGAAAATCCCTTTCTTCTTTTGCATCGTGTCTTTTTCTTTTGGTGTTCTTGCTTTTTATTTGCACTCTTGTGTTTAATTTAGAGTATTGACTTCCCTAGCTACTTGGAATTAGGATTTTGCCTCCCAAAACCCTAACTGCCCCCTCTGCTAACAGAAACCCCAGGACCCCAATTGAACTGCAACACCCTTATTCCTTGTACATAAAATCCCCAAAATATTTGCAAAGCCTCTCCTACAAATATATTCACCATTTCCATCTTAAACCACCCACACCCAAGTCAAGTTTTGACCATAGTATCCCTCCTAAGTTTTTGCCAGATCTATTAGGTTGCAAAGCAAGTGCATTATAGCTTCATACTTTGAAGCTCATATTTTGTATACACCACCATACACTCATATTTTACATGACCACCAAATTTGAGCCACATCCAACACCCATTGCTTCCTCCACAATTTTCCCAAAGGTTGCATCCACCTAGGCATGTTGTGAAGGAAGTATATTTTTCATCCACCCACTTGATCCAAAAAAAATCATGATTCTAAAATATGACAAATTATCCATGCCACCAAAAATATAGCACATGACACCACTCCATATAACCCTGGTGAATTTCCAAAGATATGGACCAGAGAGCCTAGTACTACATGAAGTGCCCTTTTCCCTCAGTCATTTCATCTCAAAATTTGCATGCATGATTTACATCATATAGGACCCCACAACATCAAAATTTGGCTTTATCAGCTTCACCATTTGAGCACAACAAGCTCTCCAAGTTTCTGTACATACTGTCAAGTTGTACATGAAGTACCATTTAGGATCATCCACTTGCCACCAAAATTTACAAGCATGTGCATCGCCATATTAGATCACCCTACAGTGAAAATTAGCCCAAGTGGTCAAGCAATTTCACCACAGAAAGATCATCACGTTTCTGTACACAATTTCTGGTTGTACAGGAAGTGCCACATAGATGCATCCATATGTCCTCATATTTTGCATAAACATCCACCATCATACCAACAACTGCCACAACAAAAATGAGCGTGTTTTGCAAAGCCAATTTCAAATGGCAGATCGCAAACACCTACTGACAGAAACAAAAGATGGATGCTCAACTCACAACTAAACCTCACTAGACCAAACCCAGCATACTAACACACTAAAACCACTATGTACTACACTCTGGACATGGTTGTTTACGCGGGAACGCGCCAGAGCATGCCATGCCCGTGGTGATCACCCCCAGAGCGTGCCATCTGCGCGCTCTACTGTTCATCCTATAAATACCGATCTATTTCTCGTTGATACCAGTGTAAAAGGGAAACGCTTAAAAAATCGGTCAAAAACGTCCTGGATTGGATTGGCGATGTGGGACTGAAGCATTGGTCTTACCTGAATTGAAGCCGCCGGCGTGTCCACTAGCTCCGCCCTGCGTCCCGCTTGCGCCCGTCACCACTTCACTCGTCCCCATATCTGCCGCCGGCGTGGGGAAAGACGGAGACTCGCCGGGGCGCGACCCCAATGCTCCTCCTCTCACCGACGGCTGTCGCCGCCTCCCTCGCCACTGACCTCGAACTAATCCTACACTCCGGGCCTGATGGCGACATTCCGGCGCCGGAAGACGAGGGCTGCCGCATTTTCCATGGGAGGGATGCAGCGGAGGAGGCTGCACTCCGGCCGGCTGCGGATGGGATGGATTCGTGGCGGAGGAGACGGAGTTCAGATCGAGGCAGTCATACCGGGGAGCTCGTATTTGCCGTATTTTGCGGCAAATAGTTGGAGCGACGCACATAGTTGCCTCAACTGGGCCGGCCCATCAGTAGACGACGCGCGCTTCTCTTAAACATAGTTGCCTCAACTGGGCCGGCCCATCAGTAGACGACGCGCGCTTCTCTTAAAGAAGATGTAAAAATAAAAAGAGGGCGCGCAAGGATTCGAGCACAGGACCTCGCAGAGCTGGTGGGTGCGGCAAACCACTCGACTAGACGTGTCTATCTGACTGAATGTAGCGCGAATTTTATAAGAACTCAAAGCCGCGTGCACATATGTAAACATTTTCAGGAAAAATCAAAACATTTCCTAAAAAAAATGCGATTTTTGAAAGGAGAAAGCCGCGTGCACATATGAAACTCCAGAACAAAACACTTTTTTAATTATGATTAATTTTTGCTAAACACAAAAAAGTTTTTCGAAAATCTGAAGAAGTATTTTAATAGTGATTTTTCAAAAGCATGAATATTTTTGAAAGGAGAACAAATTTTGAATTGTGAACAATTTTTTTTGTAAACATGAACATTTTTAGAATTTTCGAACAAAATTTTGAAATGGGAGCAATTTTTAAAATAATGAACAAATTGTGAATTTTTAGAACAAATTGTAAAATGGAGAACAATTTTGAAAATCCCAAACAAATTTGAAATGTGAACAATTTTTTAATACGTGAACAAAAATTTGAAAAATAAGAATATTTTCTGAAATTTGTGAACAATTTTTGAAAACAGGCATTTTTTGAAATCCATGCCATTATTTTCAAATTTCTCAAAAAATGAACAGAAATTATTCAAACAATTTTTGAATAAACAGGAATATTTTCTGAAAATTCGGAACAAAAATTTTGAAACCAGAAACATTTTTTGAATTTATGAACAAATTTTGTAAGATGGGAACATTTTTTGAATTTGTGAACAAAATCTGAAAAACAGGATTTTTTTTGAAATTCTGATTCTTTTTAAAAATAAACATGAAAAGAAAAAAGAAACAGAAAAAAGGAAAAAGAAAAAACAGGAAAAAAAGGCTGAAAACATCATAGAAGGTTCCCAAAACCACGCATTTGCTGACGGACTTGGCGCTCCTACCACTGCACTAGCATAGCTTGTTGTGTTTTGTGCGGAAACAACTCTATTTGACCCATGTTTAAGCCCCAGTACAAATTATTTTGAAAAAAAGGAAGGACAATTTGACCAAGAATTCATGAATTTTAAAAAAAGTTCGTCGATTTTGACAAAAGGTCACGGATTTCAAAGAAATGTTCAGAAAATAAATCATCATTTTTTCAAAAAAGTTCACGAATTTGAAAAAATTTCACCGGATTTTGATAAAAGAAAAAGTTCACGAATTTGAAAAAAGTTCACCTGATTTTGGTAAAAGAAAAGGTTCACGGATTTAAAAAAAGTTCACCGGATTTTGAATAAGTTCATCGATTTTGATAAAAGAAGTTCACGGATTTGACAAAAGTTAATCTATTTTGATAATAAAAAAAGTTCATGGATTTAAAAATGTTAATAGATTTTGATAAAAAAAGTTCACAAATTTCAAAAAGTTCATGAAAATTGAAAAATGTTAATCGATTATAAAAAATAGTTCATCAATTTTCAAAAAGTTCATCGATTTAGAAAGAAAGTCGATTGATTCTTGAAAAAGATCATCGATTTTGAAAAAAATTCACAAAGTCTGGAAAAAGTTCATCAATTTTGAAAAAAGGGTCATCAATTCTAAAAAAAAAGTTCATCAATTTTCAAAAACAGTTAGTCATTTGACAAAAAAGTTCAAAAATCTGAAAAAGTTCATTGATTTTGAAAAAAATGTTCGTTCAATTTGAAAAAGGTTCATTCAATTTTAAAAAAAGAAACAAAAACTTTCCAATAAAAAGAGGAACACGAAAAAAGAAAAAGGGAAAAAGAGGAAAGAAGAAAAGTGGTCAAAAGATGAAAAATGAACAAATCACGTTTTGTTAGTGGGGTGGTTAGCGTAGCTTATGTTAGAGCAGCAGATCGCGGGTTCGAAACTCACCGGGCGCACTGTTTTTTGCCATTAGAAACAGAAAGAAAAAACGAAGATGGGCCGGCCCAGCGCAGAGGGAAGGGTGTGCGCCCGTTTGCGAAATGTGAAGAAAGGGGCGCTTAAGGCGCCGAATAGGAACCAGCCGAAGCGTCGACAGCTTGCCGCAACGAGCGGCAAGTAGGATTTTCCGTCATACCGAGTCCATCATCTCGTTATATACAGTCGCGGGTCGATGGATGTGGCCCACAAAAAGTACAGCCCAGGCCCTCTCGATGACGGCCCAGGTAAACTGACCACTCAATCGCGGCCGGAGGGGGCGGGAAGTTCGGGCTGGTGGCGCGAGCGGCGGGGCGGCGTCGTGGACTCGTGGGTGGTGGGGCGGGTGGGCAACGACGCGCACCTCCACGACGACGCCGTTCCTCGACTCCCGCGTCGACGCGCTCGATTCCGACGGGATGTCGTACATGCGACGCGCGGTTGGTCAAGAACGTGCCGGGGGTGAAGAAGCTCGTTACCCTCTCCCGAGCCGGCTGCACATGAACTTCGCCCAGCTCCTCCTCTCATGCCTCGCCGGCGACCACCTCCTTCCGGCCGCGCACGACCGAGTCATCTCCACCGAGGCTCTCCCGGGCGGCCGGGCCTCTTCCTCACCAACCTCATTCTCCGTGGCTACTCCAATCAAGCTGGTCCGCCTTGACGACCGCCACCTGTTCGACCGAATGCCACGGTGGAACCTCGTCTCCTGGGGCTCTGCCATCTCCATGTATGCGCAGAACGGCCGTGAGGAAGACGCCTCCGCCCTCTTAATGGCCTTCGGGAGGGCCAGGGGCAGAATGAGTTCCTACTCGCCACTGCCCTGAGGGCCTGCGCACATTCGAGGGCGGTCTGTCTTGGCGAGCAGGTGCAGGTTGCCTCAACGCGAATGCCTAGTACTCAAGTCAATCTGGTACACTACTAATTCTGGGAAGATGGCACTTTGCTATAGTAATCCTGAACTATTTCATTGAGACTGTTAGTGTTACTTGCGGCATTTTGCCAATGACTATCTGGCTGGTAAGTGGTAACTAAAGACCACGGTTGAGAAGGGATGAATGATCAGATCAAACAAAAAAACAAAATGGGCATGAGACATCATATTGGCCTTGGTAATGCTTGTCTATGTCGAATACCGTAGACTACTCTGCCATAAGTACTTGCCATTCCTTCTGTTACTGGTTTCGTGATTTGCAATTCTGAACACGTGAAGATTAACCGATCTTACGTAAAAAAAAGCTTAACAAATCTGTAAACCAAGTCAACTGTACACAATAAAATTAGAGTACCTCCTCAATCAGGATTGTATTTAGTGTTGCTTATTTGATGTGATTCAGTATTTGGGTTTATTGATTGATAATTGTCTAACTATGGTTCGTGTCTTATTAGGTTCTGATCTGCAAACTTGCCTAGTTCATTTGCAGCATCTATGCTTTTGTATCGATCATCTTGTTTTTTAAATGCCTCTTTCTTTTCTTACATATGGATAAAATTTGTACCTCTTGTGTTTAGTTGGTTAACTGGAAGCAATGAAAAAGATTTAATGCACAAGTACTCAATTTTGGATGGAATAACCCAATTATAAGTACATATGCACATATAATTTTAGTTAATAAGTACAGGCCATCTTATCAAAAGTTATTACATTTTGCTAGGATTGACTTCAAGATGACCACTTTCCTTTTTAGACTTTGTGTCTTTTGTTCTAGTTGTGCTAAAATGGCTTCAACTTTGCTGTCGAGCAATCAGTAATTGGTGAGTGTTCGATAAATTCGAATTAATACAGTGTAGATAAAGATTGTCAACGTGGTATTTCTATTCATTTACTGCCTTCAAAAGCTGTTTAAGTGAGATCAAGATAATATGTACGAAAGAGGTTGGATTACGTATCCCGTGGCTACCAACTTCCTGTAGTTTTTTCAAACTTTTCTGTACATTTTGAACCCATAAATTGAACTTGGAAAAAATAGCAAATTTCAGTTTTAATTTTTAACTGAAATAATACCGTATTGTTCTTATGCTTGATTTGCTGGAATGTCTTCAATCTTTCGGCATTGTTTGATTTTTTTTCACTTTTTAGAACTTTGAGCATTTCAATGGCATAACGGCGGTATTTTCTAGGTATCGGCGGCATGTACCACAAGGTATCAGGGTGGATTTTTGCCATCGGTCGCAGATGCAACGGCAACCACATCCTATCCCGAGTTCCTGATTTTTGCTTTGGTCGGCTTAACACGAGGTAAGTTCTTCTAAGGGACCTTTACCTCCGAGGTTTGGAATCAGCAAGTTATTTATGAAATGTTTGTTTCATGTGATAGAGATATTGGATTCATGTTTTTCTAACCTTAATTAGCCACCTCGTGGGTCTGCAATGTACAGTCCGACCCCTGGGTTCATCATCATAAACGAGCAATCTGGTGTACTTCGCATTTTTTCATTGAAAATTAGAGATGAGATGTTGAAGTTTCATCGATTTTCCTATAATGGATGCTAGGATTAAGAGTGAATTCCGGCTTTTACCCCCTATTTTGACATTTTTGACACTAATTACCCCATTTAGCGGGATTTCATCTGTTTTACCCCATTTAGCAAAAGTGTTGCCACAATTTACCCTGTTTTAAATTTTTTGTGCGTTCTGACCGGCTGGCATGCCACGTCGATAGTTGTTCCCGCCTATTTTCCTCCCTACTCAACTCGTTTCCGGTTTGAAGTATTCTAATGGGACGACTATACTTGATCACCATGGCATATTACCATTGAATAAATTATCAGAGAAACGGTTACTGATATAATTTGAAATCATGCATGTTTTTATTCAGTTATCGTATACGGCCTTAAGTATGCATGGTTCTATGCATTAGATTAAAGTGGTGTAAATATACTACTTTACTAACTCTGATACACCTACATATCTGAATATCTAGGTAGCAAATATGTCGATCGGAAGAGTGTTAATACATGCACAAGTGATATCTGAATATCTAGGCATATTTTACATGTCCATGGATAAAAGAATCCAAAACCAGAGATGATTGAGAGGGATTTCATTAGTTATTTTGATATAAAGGAGAAGATCAAGGAGTTGGGTTCCAACCCTTGGGATAGCGTTTATTATCAGAAGAAGGTGGCCAATGGGAACTCCATGGTTGAGTTAACAAATGATGCAGGCGTAATGATGCTATAGGAATTTGATGCTTATACGGAAATCAGTTTGCACGTTTGATTGGGAGCGAGCAACGCGAACAAGAAGCCATGGGAGGCAAGCGTGGTGCGCGGCCGACTTGGGCGTTGTGCGTTGGACGTGACGCGAGCGACCGCCATCGGGCCGAGCCGGTTGGGAGAAGCTATGCGGCCCGGTTCAGCAGTGAGAAAAATAGCCAGGAAAAACCACTGACATGGCATGCCAGTTGGACCTAACAACTGTGACCGACCGGTCAGAATGCTCACAAAACTTTAAACAGGGTAAATTGTGTCAAAAAATTGTTAAATGGGGTAAAACGGATGAAATTTCGCTAAATGGGGTAATTAGTGTCAGAAATGTGAAAATAGGGGGTAAAAAACGGAATTCACTCTAGGATTAACTAACCGTGATGAACAGTTGACCACCTCGTGGGTCTGCAATGTACAGTCTGACCGTGGATTCGTCATCATGACTGAGCAATCTGGTGTACTTCGCATTTTTTTCATTGAGAATGAACAATCTTTCCGGACAGATTTCTTTCCGTAACTGAAATCAATTCTCCATTGGCCCATGGAATACACAACACCAACCATATACCAGCTGTTGATGGTAGATAGTACTATGGTTTTGAAAACTGGGAGTCTCCTTGTGGTGACCAGAAGAAACTACCCATACATGCAACTATTTCTTTTCAAGGAGCTGCACACATATGGCACACTCCAGATTCTCATTTTAGATCAATTTAGACATAAGATTGTTACCCATTGTTATTACACAGGAATAATGGTAGAATTGGCTGGTGTCATCGTGCTACGTGTTTACAGATATACATGAATAGAGTTGACAATTAGTATGCTAAAGCATTCACTCCTAGCTTATGTGCATAGCTTTGTTTAGTCGTCATTATCCTCACCATCTTCACCTACATGCTGCTCTGAGGCACTGAGTTGTGATAGGGTGAAAGCACCGGAGTCGTAGCATGAGCCCTTGGTGGTAGCACGCTGCCACTTGTGGCAACTCAGCCATGACATTAGGTAAGGGACCTTCGTGTACCATCTTTCATGGTTGTTTAGATAGTCTCTAATGTTCCTTTCAATCTCAGTCACATCATTGCTGAGGTTCACCATGGTTTCCTTGGTTGCACAGTGGCCCTCGCTGCTAGGGTGCCTGATACTGTTCCATAGTTCCCGTGGCCCCTCACCACACATGGGATGCTGCATCTCCACCATGACCGAGAATCCCTTCATGAGCCAGATGCGCATGCGCTCCGCGGCCACCTCATGATGGATGCCTAGCTTGTCGGGCGAGCATTCAGAGAGTGGTCGCAGAATGAAGACATCCTTGTCAGCCAGCCGCTTGCTCGCATCGAAGCTTCTGTACTGGCCGCCGATGGTCAGAAGCTTCTTGTTTCCCTCCCCGACACTTAGGTAGACTATGAAGTTCTTCTGCTCTCCCGCGTACATGTTATCGATGTCTATCACTCCGGTTTGTTTGTCTGATCCCACAAGGTTCTTGTAGCCACCAGACTCGATGGAAGATATTGTAATGCCCTCGTGAGCTGCGAGGGTGATCTGTATGAACCTTGCAGCGACAGACGTGATGCCAGTGGTGAATAACTTGAAGGCTTCATGGATGCAGCTGTCATCTTCATCAAGGAAGGAGTAGGTGCCACAGGTCTTGTCGGCGATATACTTCATGACCTCCGGATCGTGGTGTTTCTGCACACCAATTGCGTGCACGGGGAATTCAGAAGAGATCTCCGTCTTGAGGGCTGCCATGCCATCACCATTGGAGACGAACAGGATGCAACCTACATGGTTGTATGCCTCTTCCGCTCCACGCCCTCTCAGGATCTATGTCAATTTAATCAGCACAAAAAGTTATACTAAGTAAATTCCAAAAATGCAGGATTTGAAAATAAATTTTTGCCTTAATACAAATTCGATGGCATGTTTCAATAGGAAAGCATGATGATATGTGTACCTCAAATCCCTCTCGCAGAGCGGCAATTGTATTGTTGTCATGGGTCCCATCAAGCTCATTGATCATGACCTTGGCAATTTCCTTGCCTTTGTTGGACGTGAAGGTTAACTTCATAGTGTGGGGCACACTTCCCTTGAACCACACAATAGAGAACCGGTCGTTTGGGCCGAACTTGTCAATGACTGTCATTAGGGCTTGCTTGATGGTTTTCAGCTTCCAGTGACTCACCCTGCCCATGTTGATGTCAACAACCACAACAATGTCCACGCCAGCACGTGGCATCTCCTCCGTGTGGCGCCATGGCGCTGCTGTGATACGCACTAGGACTGGAAATTTGTTGCACGTCTTGCCACACAAAATCGCTTTACTCGTGAACGTGTGTAGCTTCACCTGAATTAATATATGTTGTCTGATTCATTGATCAGTCGTACCAAATCCAAATTAAGTATGTTCTGTAATACAAGCTTACCATGTCTCCTTGCATCCATGATTGCGAACTCACCGACCATGACAAGGCCTGCAAGAGACAACTTTTATTTTATTTCAACAGTAAACACAAACAGGCAGTGAAGTGACAAGGCTGCTATGTGGGTTACCGGGTGCTCCCTGTGCCACACTAATTCTTTTGGAGCACTGCTGGTGATACCATGTACTCGTGGTTGCACCTCTCAAACTTTGTCAAGTTTTAGAGAAGTGAGTTGCGGAAGGTGCATCTACTACACATACATGGTTTTAAATCTTGATCCGTTAAGAATATCGATAATGAGAGAGACAACCCGACCTTGAATAGTACTTGGAACTAGTATTTATTAAGAGAAAGTCCCTATATATGACGCTGGGTACGTTAATGGCTTTAACTATCTTGTGCATAAAAGAGCTTGTCTGTATACAGTAATGAGCTAATGATTGTGAATTCATAATTACCCTGTCAATGGTAGCTTCTGTGTCATTTAGTCGATGGATAATATCTATTATATCAGGCCTTTTGTGCCTATCGTACTCCATGCAGCTCAGTGCTATCTCAGTACATATATTCACTTGATGGCAGTGTGCTTTTAATTGCTTGTGAGAAGAACACGTTGAACGCAACCTGCGTCTCCAGTTTGTTTGTACCTGTGTATGAAAGTGGAAAGCTATAATAGTGAGATACACATGTGTAAAGCATATCACGATTTGTTACAAATAACCGTTGGTATTTTTTTAAATCTTTTTCCCTATAAAGTGAAGATATTGTGTTTCTTACTTGGTCAAGAAACTCTTGGTGAGACATTTCAGCGCTTCTGGTGTGGCCGCTTGGCCCTGCAATTACCTTTGTTATTGCAACACCCAAGCTGAATATGTCAAACTTGTTCGAGATTGCATTTTCATGTATGTATTCTGGCGGCATGTACCCACTGTGTTGTTGAAGATATATAATTATTAGAGATATGATGAATATGAAAATATATCTATTTAGTAAGCATGCCTTGGCTAACTACGAAATGGATTCATTAGCAACATGAATTAACTTACATTGTTCCTGAAACACTTTCTATGACCATCGTTTTATGTTCACGGAAGAGCCTAGACAAACCAAAATCCGCAAGTTTTGGGAACATGTTCTCATCTAGAAGTATGTTGTCCGGTTTTAGGTCCAAATGGTAAATTGGTTTTTTGAATCCTTCATGAAGGTATTGTAAGCCTTCACATGTCCCCTTGATAATTTTGTATCGTGTCTCCCAATCGAGGCCATCAGATTCCTCTGTAATGTGAAACAAAGAGTATAAATTAAATGAAAATACATGTCGACAACGTTTTTCTTCATATGCCTGTTGTAGCATGCTGAGAATGTAGAAGCGTCATACCATAGAGATGCTTCTGCAGGCTCCCTTTTTGCATATACTCGAAGCATAGCGCTTTGGTTATCTCTTCAGCAAAAATGGTTTCTTCCGTGCCTATGATAGGTTTATGTTGTGTTTCATAGCAATAGCCAACTAACTGTACAATGTTTTGATGTTCGAGCCTCATTAGGTTATCAAACTCACGTCGGAATTGCCCATCGTCAATGTCTGGCCTGTTATGAAGCAACTTCACTGCAATCTCTTTGCCATTGCCAAGTGCACCCTATCCAAGGTGCAGAAAATTGAAGTGTTCCATTAGGGCTTTTGAGATGCAGAAAATTTGAAGGGTTCAATTTAGTTTTGTTGATTGTGTCATTTTAGTGCAAAGAAGAATTTTTTTGGGAAGTTAAACTTTCAATTTGTAAATAAGCAGGTATGTAATTTGAAGCAATACACTGTTTTTAAAGTAATACACTGTTTCAAATTTGTAAATAAGCAGGTATGTAATTTAAAGTAATACACTTTTTTTTAGAAAGGTATAACTTTACAAAGTAAGTAGAGCAGTGTTATGATGTTTCTACAGCTAAGTTTTTGCAGTTAGAAACCAATTGTCCTGAATGGGTCTCTTACCTTGTAAACCTTTCCATACGCTCCTTCACCAATTGCTCGCTCCTTGCAGAAATTGTCTGTAATTTCTTGTAATTCTCGCATCGATAGACTTCTTGTCTTTTGTATTTTGCAGCTTGTCGTAATGTCTCTGCTGGTACATATTACTCTTAGCTATGGGTAACGACATTAAAGAACATATAGTTGACCAGCTTTTCTTGAACATATTAATGTTGGTTATGAGGGGTGTCTAGACATGGCATATATGTATACATACTACAATGGAAGTATATACATGCAAGCAGCGAGACGGACAGTGAAAGTAAGCATAGAAGGATGAAACAATAGCAGATTTATTAAATGGTGAGACTTTGGTAGACATTTGTCCCATCTCATAAAAAATCATTTCAACATTTGTTCCATTGCAACCATTTAAGGGATGATTAGTCTTTCTGCATCTTGAGCTGCGGAATGAGTTTTGAGTTGAATTTCTTTACGATGGTAAATACATGCCGTGTCCATGTAATCAATATCTCTTTTACAAATTTCGTGACATTTTATTACACGAACTCGTGACTGAATACATGGGGTGACTCAGTGAGATTGCTGCACTAGTATCCAGAGAGCAACATGCTACCACAAAATCCCATACTAGATATTTATCGATGTCAGGGTACTAACTTGGAGCCAGAGCCGGAGCTGGAGCTAGAGTTGGAGCCGGATCCGGAGCTGGAGCTGGATCCAGAGCTGGAGCTGGAGGTGGAAGTCTTCAGAGTCTGTTTGTTTGGGCTCCCGGCAGCCGTTACTCCATGTAAGTCGGCTGGAGACGCCATGCCTGTCGATGGTACTGCTTGCTTGTCCTTCACAGGAAGGATGTGGGTTGAGGGAGGGATAGGTAATGAAGAAGCTCACTCAGCTGAATTACTAATACACTATGAACTGCGGTAGAAACATGGGCTGCCCATACGCGTTAACTAATCAATCAATCAACCTAATTAACTACTCGTAGTAAACGCTCGCGGGGGAGCAAGATTCTCTTGACTTAGCGGGGGCAAAGTCAGTGGTCTTAGCCTATTGAAGTGACTTGGAATGGATAGTAGCAGTCAGATTTACTTCATACGGAGCAAAATGAGTGAATCTACACTCTAACATACGTCTATATACATCTGTATGTAGTTCATATTGGAATTTCTAAAAAGAATTATATTTAGAAACGGATGGAGTAGAATGCATGTTCTGCATTTAAAGCTGTAGTATCAGGTCTAGTAGTGACAATGAAATAAGTACTCACTCTGTAAAGAAATATAAGATCGTTTAGATCACTACGTATTACTTTGCTCCTTGGTTTACGATAGAGAACGATATGACCAGCCTGGTCCTGGGGGTTGCTTCTTTTTTTGTCCAAGGTCTACTCTGCTTGGCTTTAGCGTGAAACAAAAAGTCATTGCTCCGACTTGGCTCCAGCATGCATTCACACAGCTGCTTCGTCTGTATACGACAATTATTAGGGGAACCAGACTTGACTCAATCAGCAGGAGTACATGCATGTGAGCATCGTGCTTTAGAGTTTAGATCCAGCACATGCCTGGAGTATTTTGGTAGAGTTGACCCTGCCAACATTGCGATTGGTCGTGTGGGTTGAGTTAGTCGTTATCTAGATACACATGTGCACCTCCTTGCCAGCATCGTTGGTGCAAGTTATCCTTCCTCAAAATTACCCCATGGCAAAGATGCCACAGATTTTATTATTTTTGTTGCGGGTTGGAATTTAATCCCCATATCTTCTTCTGATTACCTCAGCTCATCGACCCTTTCCTTGCCATCAATTCGTAGCTAGCTAGCTAAGCTTCTTCGGGAAATTCCTTCCCGTCTTAATTAGCTCAACTATTACTGTTTCAGTTACTGGTGGTCGTGTTACATATCGTACTAGTTTGTATGATCAGTAGCAGTAGTGAAAGCTAATAAGCGTTCCTACTCCCACGAGGGGAGCCGCGTGGGTTTATATTGATGTGTGGCCGAAGCCCTTTGCCTTGGCGTACAAGGAGAGATACAAGAGTTTGAATAGAACACAAGATAAGGGAAGAGGTTGAGATTACAACGATATATATTCTAACACCCTCCCTTAATCTCAACTATCCTAAATTAAGACTACTCTTGAACTCTTCAAATGGTCTTGCTGGTAATGCTTTTGTAAAGCCATCGGCCACTTGATCCTTGGAGGGAATAAAACGTATCTCGAGTTTCTTTGCTGCAACTCTTTCTCGCACAAAGTGAAAATCTATTTCTATGTGCTTTGTCCTTGCATGAAACACTGGATTTGCAGACAAATATGTTGCTCCCAAGTTTCACACCATAAACATGAGATACGATTTTTCTTGATCCCCAATTCCTCAAGAAGTGATTCAACCCAAATGATTTCAGTGGTTGGATTTGCCAAAGACTTGTATTCAGCTTCTGTGCTTGACCATGACACAGTGGCTTGCTTTCTAGCACTCCAGGAAATAAGTTTGGACCCAAAGAACACTGCAAAACCTCCAGTTGATCTTCTGTCATCACTACATCCTGCCCAGTCAGCATCAGAGAATGCACTCACAAGAGAGGAATTAGACCGTTTGAAACGAAGTCATGTTCCCATAGTATGTTTCACATATCTTACAATCCTCTTGACAGCTGACCAATGTGCAGAAGTAGGTGCATGTAGATATTGACAAACCTTGTTGACAGCAAATGAGATATCTGGACATGTGAGAGTTAGATATTGTAATGCTCCTATACCTTGTGCTCTCCTCCTCTTGAAGTGGCTCACCTTCATATGCTGAGAGTTTTTCTGAGGAAGATAAAGGTGTAGGCATTGGCTTCCAGTTTTTCATCCCCATGCGAGATAGAAGCTTAATGCTATATTTTTCCTGATTTAACACAATACCATCTTGTGTTTTCTTAACTTCAATACCTAGGAAGAAATGCAAATCACCTAGGTCCTTCAAGGAAAACTCTGAGCTCAAATCATGTAGATGAGCATTAGTAGCATTTTGTGAAGAACTTGCAACTATGATATCATCAACATATATAAGCACAAAAAATGACTACTCCTGCCTTGTTATAAATAAACAAGGATGTGTCAGCCTTGGAGGCAATGAAGCCAAGATATTTCAACTATAAGCTCAATCTGGAATACAATGCTCTGGGTGCTTGCTTTAAACCATAGAGTGCTTTATCAAGCTTGCAAACATGATGTGGCAATTTCTTACTCTCATACCTAGGTGGCTGTCTCATGAACACTTCCTCTTTCAGAACACCATGCAGAAACGCGTTCTGTACATCTAAGCTGCCTTAGGCTCCATCCTCTGGATACAACAATGGCTAACACAAGTCTGATAGTTACAGCTTCCACAACAGGACTAAAGGTGTCCTCATAGTCAATGCCATAGCGTTGCTTAAAGCCCTTTGGAACTAGACGTGTCTTATACCTGCCAATGGAGCCATCTGCTTTCTTCTTAATTCTATACACCCATTTGCAATCAATGATATTTTTACCTCTCTGATTTGGTACAAATGGCAAGTTTTGTTCCTCATCAGTGCAGAATACTCCTCATCCATTGCCTTCTTCCATTTAAGATCATCAAGTGCACTATTCAACGATGTTGGTTCTCCTGAAATACACAACATTCCATATGGTATAGTCCCATCTTTTCTTATTTTAGGATTTCGTATACCTTTCTGTAGCCGAGTCACAATGCGTGAAGGAACCTCTGGCTGGACCGCTGGTATACTTGCCATAGAAGATCCGATAGAATCTGCTGATGCAGTAGGCAGATTTGTCGCCATGTGCACAGGAGATCCTGTGGCCGCTGGTGTGGCTGCCCCCCTGCAGGCACACGGGCGTCTCCCGTCCGCCCCGACGCAGCGGATCCGCTGCCCGACCGCAACTGGGGGCGCGCGCGGTGCAAGGGGGATCCGACCCCGCCGCTGGTCCCTCCTGATGCTGACGTGGCCGCGCGGGAGTGGCCCTCCCTCGAATCAGGACTGGAGCCGACAGGGGCGTGATCCGAGGAAGATGCGCTCGCGCGATCCGAGGACTGCACGCGCACAGGAGTGCCAGGCGCTGCTGGATCTCCTTCGTCATCCGTGCTAGGTTTGTCTTCTTCCCCAGCATGCAATATTAGGTCAAATTGAGCCTTATTTTTGAAATTTTGATCATTTTGAGCACCTTTTCTCCAGGGACCTGCACAGGCATAAGAGGAGAACCAGTACTAGCAGGAACATCATCACATTGATTAGAACAATTGTCGCCCCCATGATCAAAAGACCGAAGATGTGGAGGAAGAAGAAGAATTTCCTTGCGGAGAAGTGCACCGACATTGGGATGAAGGGATGCAAAGGGAAACATAGACTCATCAAAGACAACATCTCTGGATTTATATACCCGACCAGTAGGAACATCAAGGCACTTGACCCGTTTATGCATGGGGCTATAGCCTAAGAAAACACACCTTGTTGAGCGGAAAGCGAGTTTGCACGTGTTATAGGGTCTAAGGTTGGGCCTGAAGGAAATATGCCCTAGAGGCAATAATAAAGTTGTTATTTATATTTCCTTATATCATGATAAATGTTTATTATTCATGCTAGAATTGTATTAACCGGAAACTTAGTACATGTGTGAATACATAGACAAACAGAGTGTCACTAGTATGCCTCTACTTGACTAGCTCGTTAATCAAAGATGGTTAAGTTTCCTAGCCATAGACATGAGTTGTCATTTGATGAACGGGATCACATCATTAGAGAATGATGTGATTGACATGACCCATCTGTTAGCTTAGCGCTATGATCGTTTAGTTTATTGCTATTGCTTTCTTCATGACTTATACATGTTCCTATGACTATGAGATTATGCAACTCCCGAATACCGGAGGAACACTTAGTGTGCTATCAAACGTCATAACGTAGCTGGGTGATTATAAAGATGCTCTACATGTGTCTCTGATGGTGTTTGTTGAGTTGGCATTGATCGAGATTACGATTTGTCACTCCGATTGTCGGAGAGGTATCTCTGGGCCCTCTCGGTAATGCACATCACTATAACCCTTGCAAGCAATGTAACTAATGAGTTAGTTACGAGATGATGCATTACGGAACAAGTAAAGAGACTTGCCGGTAACGAGATTGAACTAGGTATAGTGATACCGACGATCGAATCTCGGGCAAGTAACATATCGATGACAAAGGGAACAACGTATGTTGTTATGCGGTTTGACCGATAAAGATCTTCGTAGAATATGTGGGAGCCAATATGAGCATCCAGGTTCCGCTATTGGTTATTGACCGGAGATGATTCTCGGTCATGTCTACATAGTTCTCGAACCCGTAGGGTCCGCACGCTTAACGTTCGATGATGATCGGTATTATGAGTTTATGTGTTTTAATGTACCGAAGGTAGTTCGGAGTCCCGAATAAGATCACGGACATGACGAGGAGTCTCGAAATGGTCGATACATGAAGATTGATATATTGAAAGACTATATTCGGACACCGGAATAGTTCCAAGGTGTATCGGGTATTTTCCGGAGTACCGGGGGGTTACCGGAACCCCCCCGGGGGGGGGGGGGGTTATTGGGCCTCATGGGCCTAGTAGTGGAAGAGAGGAGGAAGGCCAAGAGGTGGCACGTGCCCCACCTAGCCCAAACCGAATTGGACTAGGGGGGTCGGCCCGCCTTTCCTTCTCTCCTCCCTCTCCTTCCCCCTTCTCCTTGTTGGAATAGGAAAGGGGGGGGGGCGAATCCTACTTGGAGTAGGATTGCCCCCCTTGGCGCGCCTCCTCCCCTTGGCCGGCCTCCTCCTCCCTCCCCCTTTATATACGTAGGAGGGGGGCACCCCAAAGGCACACCAAAGTTTCTCTTAGCCGTGTGCGGTGCCCCCCTCCACAGAAACACACCTCGGTCATATCGTTGCAGTGCTTAGGCGAAGCCCTGCACCGGTAACTTCATCATCACCATCACCACGCCGTCGTGCTGACGAAACTCGCCCTCGGCCTCAGCTGGATCAAGAGTTCGAGGGACGTCATCGAGCTGTACGTGTGCAGATCACGGAGGTGCCACGCGTTCGGTACTTGATCGGTTGGATCGCGAAGACGTTCGACTACATCAACCGCGTTACTTAACGCTTCCGCTTTCGGTCTACGAGGGTACGTGGACACACTCTCCCCGCTCGTTTCTATGCTTCTCCAAGATAGATCTTGCGTGATCGTAGGAAAATTTTGAAATACTACGTTCCCCAACAGGGCCAACAGGCACAACCAAAAATACGAAGAGATGTGTAGTTGGGTGTGACACCAAGGAGTCGTGTAGTGGGTGTTTAAAGTTTGATGACTTTACTCGGAAGCAAGTTGATAAGATATGTGGCAGTTAAGAATGCTTCATCCCAAAATTTAAGTGGGATGGACGCATTTGCTAGCAATGTGAGCACCATATCAACTATGTGACGGTGCTTTCTTTCAGCAGATCCGTCTTGCTGGCGAGCATGAGGGCAAGAGACATGATGTGATATGCCAAGCATTTGGAAGAAAGAGTTCAATTTTTCATACTCACCACCCCAGTCACTTTGCATAGCAATGATTTTGGAGTTCAGTTTGCGTTCAACAAGATTTTGGAAATTGATAAAAACTTGGAATACATCAGATCGTTTCTTCAATAAGTAAATCCAAGTAAATTTACTATAGTCATCCATGAAACTTACATAATAGGAAAATCTACAAACTGAAGTAGGAGCTGGCCCCCATACATCTAAAAAGATAAGTTGTAGTGGGGCAGTAGACACACTAGTAGAGAATGAGATAGGGTAAGGTAATTGATGACTTTTTGCTTGTTGACACGGATCACAAACTGACTCAACACTAGGCTCATAAGAGAGTTTATTTTTGCTAAGAACATATTTAACTATGATTGAAGATGGATGGCCCAAGCGACTATGCCACCTTGATGATCATAGCTTGGTGACAACATTTGCTTGTTTATTGGACCATGAAGATGATGATGGTGATATGAGTGGGTAGAGGCCTCCCACGCACCGTCCTCTAAGAATGATTCTCCTTGTTCTCAAGTCCTTAACCAAGAAAAAATAAGGATATAATTCTATAAGAACATTGTTGTCAAGAGTGAATCGATGAACGGAAACAAGATTTTTGGATGTTTGAGGAACATGCAAGACATTTGTCAAGTGTAAATTTTTCACGGGGTTTTTAACAATTGAACTACCAATGTGTGTGATATCCATTTGGTCGCCTCCATTGTACTTCTCCCGCATCGTCAACTTGTCAAGTTCACCTTTGATGTGGTTTGTTGCTGCAATGTTGGCATACCAGTTGGTGTCCACGCCATAGGAGACAACATGCGCCTCCTTTTCTTCTTGGTCGTTCTCTTCATAGCGCCACCAGCAAACCCGTGCACCTCCTGGATGGTGCTTGTAGCATATCTAACATTCAGGATAATCATGTTGCTGCTCACGCACCTGCTGTTGCTCTTGCTGTCGAGGGCGACCTCTAAAGCCGCCGCCTCCATTGTCAGAAGAGGGCTGACGGTCACCACGATCACCACGGCCACGCCCCCTTCCTCCTCGCCTGCGAGATCTGCCGCGGGACTGGCCACGACCTCTGTAGACCGCATTAGCAGATGAGTGGAACCCGCCTGAAGACGAGTCGCCTAGCATCTCCATCCTTTGACCAAAGGCAGAGATTTTAGCAAAGAGGTCGTCGGTGGTGATGGTATTCTTGACAGCGCTGATCGCCACCACCACGGAGTCGTAGTCACGGTCCAGTCCTGCCAGGATGTAGTCCTCCATCTCTAGATCGGAGACGGGGCGACTAGCAGCAGCTAGTTCATCCCAAAGCCTCTTCATCTTCGCCATATACGCCGAGCTTGACATGGTGCCCTTCTTGGTGTTGGTGATGGCGATTCTCAGATTAGTAATCCGAGACTGGGATTGCGAGGCGAAGAGGTTTGTCACCATCGTCTAGAGCTCAAAGGTGGAATCTTTCCCAACGACCTGTGCAAGGATTTCTGGAGACATAGAATTGAGAAGATATGACAGAACCTTCTAGTCTTTGGCGATCCAGGGTCCGTACAGGGGGTTCGGCTCTAGGGCCGTGGTCTTGTCCGCCTTTGTGATCTCCACCATCCTGGGCGGAGCGGCGTCGGAGTTGTCCAGGAGCCCAATTACCTGCGCACCTCGCAGGGGTGGGAGAACCTGAGTCTTCCAGAGGATAAAGTTTCCTCTTGCGAGCTTCTCGGATGGCGGCGAACCGAGGTTGAGGGCGACGCTAGCAGAGGAAGCCATGGAGACGATGGTATGTGGTTTTAGGGTTTTGGTTTGTAGCTAGATGTATGAGAAGAGGTGGCTCTGATTACCATGAAATATAATAAGCGTTCCTACTCCCTCGAGGGGAGCCGCGTTGGTTTATATTGATGTGTGGCCGAAGCCCTTGCCTTGGCGTACAAGGAGAGATACAAGAGTTTGAACAGAACACAAGATAAGGGAAGAGGTTGAGATTACAACGATATATATTCTAACAAGTAGTACCTAGCTTAGTTGTGCTCGTCATCACTAAACTACAGCCTAGTGTTTGTCCAGGACTTTATCGCTCGATTAGGGCTAGCGATAATCACATCATTCTAAACAGCGAGAGTAGAGACGTGTTGCTCAATTGGTCGGTTAGATCAAGGAATCAAACGGATCGTTCTTTACTTAGACAAGCAGACATCAAAAGAAATTTATCTTAGCAGCATGCTTCGAATGGTGACTCGGGGGTTGACGTTGGGCTCGGTGGTTCGACGGCGGTCCACAAGGGTGGCCGCTCGCCGGGCTACCTCTCCTCTGGGCCGGGGGTGGAGGTGAACCCGGGGACTCACTTTTGGGTGCTACGAAGGATGAGCTCAGCTCTTCCTGGCGGTAGCGTACGTGAGCCTGGGGGCTAATCGCTTCTAGGCGCTGGCAGAGGATGAGATCACCGACAGTACCAAAGAGTAGGGCATGGCTTCCGCCTTGGTCAACCAGGGCAAGGGCCATCAAGAGGGGTGGTGTTGCATGATACGTCTCCAATGTATCTATAATTTTTGATTTTTTCATGCTATTATGTTATCTATTTTGGATGTTTAATGGGCTTTAATATACTCTTTTATATTATTTTGGGACTACCCTATTAACCGAAGGCCTAGTGCAAATTGCTGTTTTTTTTGCCTATTTCAGTGTTTTGCAGAAAAGGAATATCAAACAGAATCCAAACAGAACGAAAACTTCGCGAGGATCTTTCTTGGAACAAACGCAATCCAGGAGACTTGGAGTGGAAGTTAGAGACGGAACGAGGCGGCCACGAGGCAGGAGGGCGCACCCAGGGGGTAGGCGCGCCCCCACCCTCGTGGGCCCCTCGTAGCTCCACCGACCTACTTCTTTCACCTATATATAATCTTATACCCTAAAAACATCCAGGGGAGCCACGAAACCACTTTTCCACTGCCGCAACCTTCTGTACCTGTGAGATCCCATCTTGGGACCTTTTCTGACGCTCCGCCGGAGGGGGAATCGATCACGGAGGGCTTCTACATCAACACCATAGCCTCTCCGATGATGTGTGAGTAGTTTACCATAGACCTTTGGGTCCTTAGTTATTAGCTAGATGACTTCTTCTCTCTCTCTGGTTCTCAATGCAAAGTTCTCCTCGATGTTCTTGGAGATCTATTCGATGTAATACTTTTTGCGGTGTGTTTGCCGAGATCCGATGAATTGTGGGTTTATGATCAAGATTATCTATGAACAATATTTGATTCTTCTCTGAATTCTTATATGCATGATTTGATATCTTTGCAAGTCTCTTCGAATTATCGGTTTAGTTTGTCCTACTAGATTGATCTTTCTTGCAATGGGAGAAGTGCTTAGCTTTGGGTTCAATCTTGCGGTGCTCGATCCCAGTGACAGAAAGGGAACCGACACGTATTGTATTGTTGCCATCGAGGATAAAAAGATGGGGTTTATATCATATTGCTTGAGTTTATCCCTCTACATCATGTTATCTTGCTTAATGCGTTACTCTGTTCTTATGAACTTAATACTCTAGATGCATGCTGGATAGCGGTCGATGTGAAGAGTAATAGTAGTAGATGCAGAATCGTTTCGGTCTACTTGACACGGACGTGATGCCTATATTCATGATCATGCCTAGATATTCTCATAACTATGTGCTTTTCTATCAATTACTCGGCAGTAATTTGCTCACCCACCGTAATATATGTTATCATGAGAGATGCCACTAGTGAAACCTATGGCCCCCGGGTCTATTTTCCATCATATAAGTTTCCGATCTACAATTGTATTTCCTATTTATTTTATTTTGCAATCTTTATTTTCCAATATATACAACAAAAATACCAAAAATATTTATTTTACTATCTTTATCAGATCTCACTTTTGCGATTGGCCGTGAAGGGATTGACAACCCCTTTATCGCGTTGGTTGCAAGGTTCTTGATTGTTTGTGCAGGTACTAGGTGACTTGCGTGTTATCTCCTACTGGATTGATACCTTGGTTCTCAAAAACTAAGGGAAATAATTACGCTACTTTGCTGCATCACCCTTTCCTCTTCAAGGGAAAACCAACGCATGCTCAAGAGGTAGCAAGAAGGATTTTTGGCACCGTTGTCGGGGAGATCTACGCTCAAGTCAGTACATAACAAGTACCCATCATAAACTCTTCTCCCTCGCATTACATTATTTGCCATTTGCCTCTCGTTTTCTTCTTCCCCACTTCTAGAACGATTTTCAAAAACCTTTCCTTTTCTTCGCCTCTTTTCCGTTCGCCTCTTTTCGCTTGCCTCTTGTGTGCTTGTGTGTTGGATTGATTGTTTCTCACAATGGCTCAAGATAATACTGAATTATGTGACTTTTCCAATACCAACAACAATGATTTTATTAGCACTCTGATTGCTCCTATTACCGATGCTGAATCTTGTGAAATTAATGCCGCTTTGCTGAATCTTGTTATGAAAGATCAATTTTCTGGCCTTCCTAGTGAAGATGCCGCTACCCATCTAAACAACTTTGTTGATTTGTGCGATATGAAAAAGAAGAAAGATGTGGATAATGATATTGTTATATTGAAGCTATTTCCGTTTCGCTTAGAGATCGTGCTAAAACTTGGTTCTCTTCTTTGCCTAAAAATAGTATTGATTCATGGAATAAGTGCAAAGATGCTTTTATCTCTAAGTATTTTCCTCCCGCTAAAATCATATCTCTTAGGAATGATATTACGAATTTTAAGCAACTTGATCATGAACATGTTGCACAAGCTTGGGAGAGGATGAAATTAATGATACATAATTGCCCTACACATGGTTTAAATTTGTGGATGATTATATAAAACTTTTATGCCGGATTGAATTTTGCTTCTAGAAATCTTTTAGATTCAGCCGCGGGAGGCATTTTTATGGAAATCACTTTAGGAGAAGCTACTAAACTCCTAGATAATATTATGGTTAATTATTCTCAATGGCACACCGAAAGATCCACTAGTAAAAAAAGTTCATGCGATTGAAGAGATTAATGTTTTGAGTGGAAAGATGGATGAACTTATGAAATTGTTTGCTAATAAGAGTGTTTCTTCTGATCCTAATGATATGCCTTTTTCCACTTTGATTGAGAATAATAATGAATCTATGGATGTGAATTTTGTTGGTAGGAACAATTTTGGTAACAACGCGTATAGAGGAAACTTTAATTCTAGGCCGTTCCCTAGTAATTCCTCTAATAATTATGGTAATTCCTACAACAACTCTTTTGGAAAT
This sequence comes from Triticum aestivum, assembly GCF_018294505.1. NCBI lineage: Eukaryota > Viridiplantae > Streptophyta > Magnoliopsida > Poales > Poaceae > Triticum > Triticum aestivum. Next base: position 550,535,782 of record NC_057802.1, read on the forward strand.
TCTAATAAGATGCCCTCTGATTTTGAGACTAGTGTTAAATAATTTACGAATTCGCAAAAGAATTTCAATGCTTTGATTGAAGAAAAATTGCTTAAGATTGATGAGTTGGCTAGGAACGTGGATAGAATTTCTCTTGATGTTGATCTTTGAAACTTAGATCTATTCCACCTAAGCATGATATCAATGAGCCTCTCAAAGCCATGAGAATTTCCATTGATGAGTGCAAAGAAAGAACCGCTAGGATGCGTGCTAAAAAAGATTGCTTTGTGAAAGCATGTTCTTCTAGTTTTCATGATAATAATGATGAAGATCTAAAAGTGATTGATGTGACTCATATTAAATCTTTGTTTTCCAATATGAATCTCGATAAAGATGGGACTGGAGATGAGTCAACTTTAGTTAAAAGGCGTCCCAATGATTCGGAGTTTTTAGATCTTGATGCTAAAATTAATAAAAGTGGGATTGAAGAGGTCAAAACTTTACATAGCAATGAACCCAATATTTTGGATTTCAAGGAATTTAATTATGATAATTGCTCTTTGATAGATTGTATTTCCTTGTTGCAATCCGTGTTGAATTGTCCTCATGCTTATAATCAGAATAAAGCTTTCACTAAACACATCGTTGATGCTTTAATGCAATCTTATGAAGAAAAGCTTGAACTAGAAGTCTCTATCCCTAGAAAACTTTATGATGAGTGGGAACCTACTATTAAAATTAAGATTAAAGATCATGAATGCTATGCTTTGCGTGATTTGGGTGCTAGTGTTTCCACAATTCCAAAAACTTTGTCCGATGTGTTAGGTTTCCGTGAATTTGATGATTGTTCTTTAAATTTGCATCTTGCGGATTCCACCATTAAGAAACCTATGGGGAGGATTAATGATGTTCTTATTGTTGCAAATAGGAATTATGTGCCCGTAGATTTCATTGTTCTTGATATAGATTGCAATCCTACATGTCCTATTATTCTTGGTAGACCTTTCCTTAGAACGATTGGTGCAATTATTGACATGAAAGAAGGAAATATTAAATTCCAATTTCCGTTAAGGAAAGGCATGGAACACTTCCCTAGAAAGAAAATTAAATTGCCTTATGAATCAATTATGAGAGCCACTTATCGATTGCATACCAAAGATGGCAATACCTAGATCTATTCTTGTTTTTATGCCTAGCTATAGGGGCGTTAAATGATAGCGCTTGTTGGGAGGCAACCCAATTTTATTTTTGTTCTTTGCTGTTTGTTCATGTTTAGTAATAAATAATTCATCTAGCCTCTGTCTGGATGTGGTTTTATGTTTTAATTAGTGTTTGTGCCAAGTAGAACCTTTGGGAAGACATGGGTGAAATCTTTGCAATCTTGCTGTAAAAAACAGAAACTTTTGCGCTCACGAGATTAGATGCCATTTTTTACAGGAGAGTGCTTTTAGGTTGATTCATTTTGCAGATGATTAATAGACAAATTACTCACGTCCACCAATTTATTTCAGAATTTTTAGAGTTCCAGAAGTATTCGTTTGATACAGATTTCTACAGACTGTTCTGTTGTGACAGATTCTGTTTTTCGTGTGTTGTTTGCTTATTTTGATGAATCTATGAGTAGTTTCGGGGGGTATGAAACATAGACAAGTTAGAATACAGTAGGTTTAACACCAATATAAATAAAGAATGAGTTCATTACAGTACCTTAAAGTGGTGGTTTATTTTCTTATACTAACGGAGCTCATGAGATTTTCTGTTTAAGTTTTGTGTTGTGAAGTTTTCAAGTTTTGAGTAAAAGATTTGATGGATTTTGGAATAAGGAGTGGCAAGAGCCTAAGCTTCGGGATGCCCAAGGTACCCCAAGGTAATTCAAGGACAACCAAAAGCCTAAGCTTGGGGATGCCCCGGAAGGCATCCCCTCTTTCGTCTTCGTCTATCGGTAACTTTACTTGAGGCTATATTTTTATTCACCACATGATATGTGTTTTGCTTGGAGCGTCTTGTATGATTTGAGTCTTTGCTTTTTAGTTTAGCACAATCATCCTTGCTGTACACACGTTTTGGAGAGACACACATGAATCGGAATTTATTAGAATACTCTATTGTGCTTCACTTATATCTTTTGAGCTAGATAATTTTGCTCTAGTGCTCCACTTATATCTTTTTAGAGCGCGGTGGTGGTTTTATTTTAAGGAAATTATTGATCTCTCATGATTCACTTATATTATTTTGAGAGTCTTTTAGAATAGCATGGTAATTTGCTTTGGCTATAAAATTAGTCCTAATATAATGAGCATCCAAGATGGGTATAATAAAAACTATCATAGAAAGTGCATTGAATACTATGAGAAGTTTGATTCATTATGATTGTTTTGAGATATGAAGATGGTGATATTAGATTCATGCTAGTTGAGTAGTTGTGAATTTGAGAGATACTTGTGTTAAAGTTTGTGATTCCCGTAGCATGCATGTATGGTGAACCGTTATGTGATGAAGTCGGAGCATTATTTATTTATTGATTGTCTTCCTTATGAGTGGCGGTCGGGGACGAGCGATGGTCTTTTCCTACCAATCTATCCCCCTAGGAGCATGCGCGTAGTGCTTGGTTTTGATGACTTGTAGATTTTTGCAATAAGTAAGTGAGTTCTTTATGACTAATGTTGAGTCCATGGATTACACGCATTCTCACCCTTCCATCGTTGCTAGCCTCTTCGGTACCGTGCATTGCCCTTTCTCACCTCGAGAGTTGGTGCAAACTTCGCCGGTGCATCCAAACCCTGTGATATGATACGCTCTATCACACATAAGCCTCCTTATATCTTCCTCAAAACAGCCACCATACCTACCTATTATGGCATTTCCAAAGCCATTCCGAGATATATTGCCATGCAATTTTCCACCGTTCTGTTTATTATGACACGCTCCATCATTGTCATATTGCTTTGCATGATCATGTAGTTGACATCGTATTTGTGTCAAGGCCACCTTCATAATTCTTTCATACATGTCACTCTTGATTCATTGCACATCCTGGTACACCGCCGGAGGCATTCACATAGAGTCATATTTTGTTCTAAGTATTGAGTTGTAATTCTTGAGTTGTAAGTAAATAAAAGTGTGATGATTTTCATTATTAGAGCATTGTCCCATGTGAGGAAATGATGATGGAGACTATGATTCCCCCACAAGTCAGGATGAGACTCCGGACGAAAAAAATATAAATAAAAGAGGCCAAAGAAGCCCAAATAAAAAAAGAGGCCATAAAAAATAGAGAAGGACCAAATAAAAAAAAGAGAAAAAGAGAGAAGGGGCAATGTTACTATCCTTTTTCCACACTTGTGCTTCAAAGTAGCACCATGATCTTCATGATAGAGAGTCTCTTATTTTGTCACTTTCATATACTAGTGGGAATTTTTCATTATAGAACTTGGCTTGTATATTCCAATGATGGGCTTCCTCAAAATGCCCCAGGTCTTCGTGAGCAAGCAAGTTGGATGCACACCCACTTAGTTTCTTTTGTTGAGCTTTCATATATTTATAGGTCTAGTGCATCCGTTGCATGGCAATCCCTACTCCTTGCATTGACATCAATTGATGGGCATCTCCATAGACTTTCTCCTTTTTTGTCTTCTCACACAACCTCCATCATCATATTCTATTCCACCCATAGTGCTATGTCCATGGCTCGCGCTCATATATTGCGTGAAAGTTGAAAGAGTTTGAAAAGGCTAAGTATGAAACAATTGCTTGGCTTGTCATCGGGGTTGTGCATGATGGGAGCATTTTGTGTGACGGAAATGAAGCATGGCCAAACTATATGATTTTGTAGGGATAAGCTTTCTTTGGCTATGTTATTTTGATAAGACATAATTGCTTGATTAACATGCTTGAAGTATTATTATTTTATGTCAATATTAAACTTTTGTCTAGAATCTTTTGGATCTAAACATTCATGCCACAATAAAGAGACTTACATTGAAAATTATGCTAGGTAGCATTCCACATCAAAAATTCTGTTTTTATCATTTACCTACTCGAGGACGAGCAGGAATTAAGCTTGGGGATGCTTGATACGTCTCCAACGTATCTATAATTTTTGATTGTTCCATGCTATTATATTATCTGTTTTGGATGTTTAATGGGCTTTAATATACTCTTTTATATTATTTTTGGGACTAACCTATTAACCGAAGGCCCACTGCAAATTGTTGTTTTTTGCCTATTTCAGTGTTTCGCAGAAAAGGAATATCAAATGGAATCCAAGCGGAACGAAACCTTCACGAGGATCTTTCTTGGAACAAACGCAATCCAGGAGACTTGGAGTGGAAGTTAGAGACGCAACAAGGCGGCCACGAGGCAGGAGGGCGCGCCCAAGGGGTAGGCGCGCCCCCACCCTCGTGGGCTCCTCATAGCTCCACCGACCTACTTCTTTCGCATATATATACTCTTATACCCTAAAAACATCCAGGGGAGCCACGAAACCACTTTTCCACCACCACAACCTTGTGTACCCGTGAGATCCCATCTTGGGACCTTTTTCGGCGCTCCGTCGGAGGGGGAATCAATCACGGAGGGCTTCTACATCAAAACCATAGCCTCTCCAATGATGTGTGAGTAGTTTACCACAGACCTTCGAGTCCATAGTTATTAGCTAGATGGCTTCTTCTCTCTCTTTGGTTCTCCAATGATGTTCTTAGAGATCTATTCGATGTAATACTTTTTGCGGTGTGTTTGCCGAGATCCGATGAATTGTGGGTTTATGATCAAGATTATCTATGAACAATATTTGATTCTTCTCTGAATTCTTATATGCATGATTTGATGTTTTTGCAAGTCTCTTCGAATTATCGGTTTAGTTTGGCCTACTAGATTGATCTTTCTTGCAATGGGAGAAGTGCTTATTTGGGTTCAATCTTGCGGTGCTCGATCCCAGTGACAGAAAGGGAACCGACACGTATTGTATTGTTGCCATCGAGGATAAAAAGATGGCATTTATATCATATTGCTTGAGTTTATCCCTCTACATCATGTCATCTTGCTTAATGCGTTACTCTGTTCTTATGAACTTAATACTCTAGATGCATGCTGGATAGCGGTCGATGTGTTGAGTAATAGTAGTAGATGCAGAATCGTTTCGGTCTACTTGACACGGGCGTGATGCCTATATTCATGATCATGCCTACATATTCTCATAACTATGCGCTTCTATCAATTGCTTGGCAGTAATTTGTTCACCCACTGTAATATATGCTATCATGAGAGAAGCCACTAGTGAAACCTATGGCCCCCGGGTCTATTTTCCATAATATAAGTTTCCGATCTACAATTCTAGTTTCCTATTTATTTATTTATTTTGCAATCTTTATTTTCCAATCTATACAACAAAAATACCAAAAATATTTATTTTACTATCTTTATCGGATCTCACTTTTGTGACTGGTCGTGAAGGGATTGACAACCCCTTTATCGCGTTGGTTGCAAGGTTCTTGATTGTTTGTGCAGGTACTAGGTGACTTGCGTGTTATCTCCTACTGGATTGATACCTTGGTTCTCAAAAACTGAGGGAAATACTTACGCTACTTTGCTGCATCACCCTTTCCTCTTTAAGGAAAAACCAACACATGCTCAAGAGGTAGCATTGCACGCTCGGCAACTTCGTCGTGTAAGCGACGGAGTTTGGGGGCTCTCTTGGTGGCGGCCGATGTCTGACTTTCGTGTAGAAATTATAGGATGGATGAATATTGTGTTTTATTCATCTGACCCGTGTATGGGGTATATATAGAGGTACAGTGGAAGGAGAGAGACTTGGAGTAGAGGACAAGTTAAACCTTCCTATCTCTATCTCTTTTCTCTATCTTAAACGTAAATATACTTCTAACATTCCCCCCTCAGTCGTAGCGGGAGTGAAGCGGACGATTACGACTGAATTTGAAGTCTTGCTCTTTTGTCGTCTTCTCCGCTGCGCCATCATCAACTGCGTCTCTGATGGGTCGGCAGTTAGGGCGGTGATTACGTCCCCTTCTGGTGCCTTCCTGCCTTCTCCTCTATTCCCTCCCGCAGTCATAACGGGAGTGTCATGGACGCAAGTGACGAGGCGGACGCTATTGACTGGAGTTGTTACCGATGAGTTGCTGTAGACGTAGCCATTAATGTCGAGGTAGCTGATCAAGGTGATGTAGCCGTGGTTGAGGTAATCATGGTCGATGGTGTGGTCGTCGTGGACGATGAAGCCGCACAAAGCCAGATGCGCAAAAAAATGCGCTATGACGGAGCAGCAGACGTGGACGATGCACCTTGCGGATGTCAGAGGGTGCCATCGGCGATGAGTCCACTGGTTTTGCCAAGACCGAAGGAAGCCCATCGTGCACACATCAGTTTTTCCATAACCGTGTGGCCGTGTAGGGTCGTCACTGTAGTGATGCCGTGTCAATGCAGTCGTGCCATCGTGGATGACGCGGTCGATGCCGTCATCGTCACACGGTCATTGCCGTCGTCGAGGTCGCGTCTTGCAGAAAAGTCTGTCAGAGGACGCTAGGTGTCCATCTTGTGGACGAGGTGGCAGCGGCGATGTGTTGATGAAGATGTTGGTGAAGACCACGTTGATGAAGACCTTGACGATGAAGTGTCGGCGATGGCGTCGCAGCAGTGTGTCGACGATAATGTGTCGCTTGAAGGCGTCCCTCGCGACGACCAAGTGTCGATGCCGTGTCGTGCTGAAGAAGTCGACGAAGATTGCATCTCGTTCCACACCGGCCTGGCGTGTGGATGGTGCATGTTGAGATTGCTACTTCTCGTAGACGTGCTCGTACAGCTTGATGATGCAGCACGAGGTTGGTGCAGATGCATCGCTCGATGCAGCAGCTCGTGGATGTACGTGGCTGGAAAATTGGTGCAGATTAGCCGGCTCAATGGAGGGCTAACATCTGAGAAAGCATAGGCTTTCCTACACCCTCTTATCTAGCCATTTATTTTCGCATCGCGATTCGTGCGAGTAATTTTTGTTTTTTTTGTTTCTCCTAAATAGAACAACATATGAACTTGAAACTTTGTAGGGCAACAAAACATTCTAACTAGAATGTGGGAAAAAACTTTCAGATTTTTTCGAGTATCATATATACAAAAAAATAATGTTTTTTACTCAAAAATTCTCATTTTGTATATTTATGTCGGGCAAAAAAATCTGAAAGTTTTTTCTCACATTGTAGTAAGAATGTTTTGTTGTCCTGCAAAGTTTGAGGTTCATATGTCGTTTTGTTTTGAAGGAACAAAAAAGAGAAAAATTTGTGCTGTAAGTTAGTTGTGTCGCACGGATCTCAAAGCGGTATTGAAGGGTATGGATAAGAGGTGTCCAGAAACCTGTGCTTTATAAATCCGCGTTCCTCAATGGAGATGCGGTGGCGCGATGTCGATGTAGGTAGCTGCAGCCTGCAGGCGCAGCGCTCGATGTCGCGGTGCGGAACCGGTGGAGATCGCTTGATGCGATTGCTCGATGAAATCGCCAGGCCTTGTTTGGCCGGTTCGGCTCGTACGTGAGTGACTCGAAGTCTGCACTGGTGCGCGACGTACGACGAGGACAACTGATTGGCGAGTCCCATGGCGAGGCCGCAGCTTCGACGATGGAGGCCATCGTGTGCACCGGCTGGAATCGATCTAGGATCATGGATGTATTCCACATCCCATCTTGCCCTGGCCCGATGCATGTTCATGTAAGAAGTAGCCAATAATAATTGCTGAACAAGCACACCTGTCCGGCGGACGCAATCTTGTTGCATGTGGCTCCCCGGGTAGTCCCGTGCTCCAGCCCTGGTATCCGGTGCGTGTTTAGGCGAACGGAGTTGGTTGATGTAGAGGCGGGCGCGCGGCCAATGCAGGAGTCCGTCCACCGTACCATCGCCTTTTGGAGCATAGGGATCGAGGATGCACGTCGGGTCTAGTGATTTGGCCGCCGTCTGGGATAAAGATTGCTGCACCGATCTGACTTTTTCTCACCGGGATTGGGGTATTCAGAGATTTATTTGGTGGCTAATATGATCGATCTAGTGGATGGATCTAAGAAATTCAAAAATTAAAACCTATATACATTGATCAACTATCTAAGCTATGGAACCAATCTAATCCTTGATTGATCGGGTGCCGCGCCCCCGAGGAGAGAAGATTGATCTCCTCGGGGGCGGCGTGCTGCGGAAGTGGTGGATGTGACCTAGGATCGGCGTCGTGAGACTAACCGCTCTAATACCATGTAGAAATTATATGATGGAAGAATATTGTGTTGTATTCATCTGACCCGTGTATGGGGTGTATATAGAGGTACGGTGGAGGGAGAGAGACTTGAAGTAGAGGACAAGTTAAACCTATCCTATCTCTATCTCTTATCTCTATCTTAAATATAAATATACTTCTAACATTTCGCACCAAGGCGTGATCTCTCCGTGTGCTAACCAACGGGCTCAGTATAGTGAGGTAACTATTGTGCAGCAAGTTTGGCTAGGTTATGGGAGTGCCTTTGTTTTCTTGTCTAGGTATGAAAACGTCAACAAGCAAAATTGCAAAGTCTCTTGTTATGTCAAGCTTCCGAATGTAGACCATTTCAGAGTAGATTGCATCACTCACTCCCATCACTATTTGGTTTCTGATTAAATTAGGTGTGCTTTGCGTGCTATTGCTCCAAGTCTTCCATTTCTATATTTGAACTAGTCTTTCCATTTTCAACATATGAAACAAGTTATTTATTTACATGTTAATATTTTTTCAGAAAGAAAACGAAGACACCGTAAATCAATCTAGCAGGTATGAGTAGTATAATCGCATATTTACAAACACCGTGAATCAATCTAGCAAATTTCATGAAGTTGTTAATGATGCACATTTTCCGTTTGCGTAAATCTGGTAATCACACGTGAAGGAGATAATCCAAGAAAATGGTATGTCTTGTACTCATCTGACCCCTACAACCTGGAAACAAATTTCAGCCACTCTTTCAGGAATTTCATGTCCTGAGGTAATTTAACATTGCTCGCGTATCATATTTTCTGTTTATTTAAATTGTTCTCTTTGTTTTCTACCTTTCATCGGTATGTTGGAGTTGAAGGAAATATGCCCTAGAGGCAATAATAAAGATGTTATTTATATTTCCTTATATCATGATAAATGTTTATTATTCATGCTAGAATTGTATTAACCGGAAACTTGATACATGTGTGAATACATAGACAAAACAAAGTGTCCCTAGTATGCCTCTACTAGACTAGCTCATTAATCAAAGATGGTTAAGTTTCCTGACCATAGACATGTGTTATCATTTGATGAACTGGATCACATCATTAGAGAATGATGTGATGGACAAGACCCATCCGTTAGCTTAGCACTATGATCGTTTAGTTTATTGCTATTGCTTTCTTCATGACTTATACATGTTCCTATGACTATGAGATTATGCAACTCCCGAATACCGGAGGAACACTTAGTGTGCTATCAAATATCACAACGTAACTGGGTGATTATAAAGATGCTCTACAGGTGTCTCCGACGGTGTTTGTTGAGTTGGCATTTATCGAGATTAGGATTTGTCACTCCGAGTATCGGAGAGGTATCTCTGGGCCCTCTCGGTAATGCACATCACTATAAGCCTTGCAAGCAATGTGACTAATGAGTTAGTTGCGGTATGATGCATTACAGAACGAGTAAAGAGACTTGCCGGTAACGATATTGAACTAGGTATGAGGATACCGGCGATCGAATCTCGGGCAAGTAACATACCGATGACAAAGGGAACAACGTATGTTGTTATGCGGTTTGACCGATAAAGATCTTCGTAGAATATGTAGGAGCCAATATGAGCATCCAGGTTCCGCTATTGGTTATTGACCGGAGATGTATCTCGGTCATGTCTACATAGTTCTCGAACCCGTAGGGTCCACACGCTTAACGTTCGATGTCGATTTGTATTATGAGTTATGTGATTTGATGTATCGAAGTTTGTTTGGAGTCCCGGATGAGATCACGGACATGACGAGGGGTCTCGAAATGGTCGAGACATAAAGATTGATATATTGGAAGCTTATATTCGGACACCGGAATGGTTCCGAAGTATATCGGGTATTTTCCGGAGTACCGGGAGGTTACCGGAACCCCCGGGGGGTTAACGGGCCTTCATGGGCCCTAGTGGAAGAGAGGAGGCAGCAACCAGGTGGAGGCGCGCACCCCCTCCAAGCCCAAACCGAATCGGACTAGGGTTGGGGGGGGGGGGGCGCCCCCCCTTTCCTTCTCTTCTCCTCCTCCTTCCCCCCTTCTCCTTGTGGGAATAGGAAAGGGGTGGCGTGAATCCTACTTGGAGTAGGACTCCCCCCTTGGCGCGCCACACCTTGGCCGGCCTCCTCCTTTCTCCCCCTTTATATACGTGGGAGGTGGGCACCCCAAAGACACACAAGTTGATCTTTTAGCCGTGTGCGGTGCCCCCCTCAACAGTTACACACCCCGGTCATATCGTCGTAGTGCTTAGGCGAAGCCATGCGCTGCAAACTTCATCATCACCGTCGCCACGCCGCCAGGCTGATGAAACTCTCCCTCGGCCTCAACTGGATCAAGAGTACGAGGGACGTCATCGAGCTGAACGTGTGCTGAACACGGAGGTGCCGTACGTTCGGTGCTAGGATCAGTCGGATCGTGAAGACGTACGACTACATCAACCGCGTTGATAAAACGCTTCCTCTTTTGGTCTATGAGGGTACGTGGACACACTCTCCCCGCTCATTGCTATGCTTCTCCTAGATGGATCTTGCGTGATCGTAGGAAAATTTTGAAATACTACGTTCCCCAACAGTGGCATCCGAGCTAGGTCTATGCGTAGATGTTATATGCACGAGTAGAACACAAAGAGTTTGATTCGGCGGTATTGTTGGATGGAGCGGCCCAGACCGACATTACATGACCGCGTTCATGAGACTGGTTCTACTGCCGTGCTTCGCACACAGGTGACTAGTGGGTGTCTGTTTCTCCAACTTTAGTTGAATCGAGTTTGACTACGCCCAGTCCTTGAAGGTTAAAACAACACACTTGACGAAAAATTGTTGTGGTTTTGATGTGTAGGTAAGAACGGTTCTTGCTAAGCCCGTAGCAGCCACGTAAAACTTGCAACAACAAAGTAGAGGACGTCTAACTTGTTTTTGCAGGGCTTGCTGTGATGTGATATGGTCAAGACGTGATGATCTATAAATTGTTGTATGAGATGATCATGTTTTGTAAAAGTTATCGGCAACTGGCAGGAGCCTTATGGTTGTCGCTTTATTGTATGAAATGCAACCGCCATGTGATTGTTTTACTTTATCACTAAGCGGTAGCGATAGTTGTAGAAGCAATAGTTGGCGGACGACAACGATGCTTCGATGGAGATCAAGGTGTCAAGCCGGTGACGATGGTGATCATGATTGTGCTTTGGAGATGGAGATCAAAGGCACAAGATGATGATGGCCATATCATATCACTTATATTGATTGCATGTGATGTTTATCCTTTATGCATCTTATTTTGCTTAGTACGGCGGTAGCATTATAAGATGATCTCTCACTAAATTTCAAAGGTACAAGTGTTCTCCCTGAGTATGCACCGTTGCTACAGTTCGGCATGCCGAGACACCACGTGATGATCAGGTGTGATAAGCTATACGTTCACATACAACGGGTGCAAGCCAGTTTTGCATACGCAGAATACTCAGGTTAAACTTGACGAGCCTAGCATATGCAGATATGGCCTCGGAACACTGAGACCGAAAGGTCGAGCGTGAATCATATAGTAGATATGATCAACATAGTGATGTTCACCATTGAAAGCTACTCCATCTCATGTGATGATCGGACATGGTTTAGTTGATATGGATCACGTGATCATTTAGATGACTAGAGGGATGTCTATCTAAGTGGGAGTTCTTAAGTAATATGATTAATTGAACTTTAATTTATCATGAACTTAGTACCTGATAGTATTTGCATATCTATGTTGTAGATCAATAGCTTGCGATGTAGCTCCCCGTTTATTTTTGATATGTTCCTAGAGAAAAACAAGTTGAAAAATGATAGTAGCAATGATGCGGACTGGGTCCGTGATCTGAGGATTATTGATACGTCTCCAACGTAGCTATAATTTATGAAGTATTCATGCTATTATATTATCTGTTTTGGATGTTTATGGGCTTTACTAAACACTTCTATATTATTTTTTGGGACTAACCTATTAACCGGAGGCCCAACCCAAATTGTTGTTTTCTTGCCTATTTCAGTGTTTCGAGGAAAAGGAATATCACATGGAGTCCAAACGGAATGAAACCTTCGGGGGAGTTATTTTTGGAACGGAAGCAATCCAGGATACTTGGAGTAGACGTCAGGGAAGCTTCGAGGTGGCCACGAGGCAGGGAGGCGCGCCAGCCCCCCTGGGCGCGCCCCCACCCTCATGGGCCCCTCGTGGCTCCCCTGACCGACTTCTTTCGCCTATATATGTCCATATACCCTAAAAACATCGGGGAACAGAATAGATCAGGAGTTCCGCCGCCGCAAGCCTCTGTAGCCACCGAAAACCAATCGGGACCCTGTTCCGGCACCCTGCCGGAGGGGGGAACCCTCACCGGTGGGCATCTTCATCATCCCGGCGCTCTCCATGACGAGGAGGGAGTAGTTCACCCTCGGGGCTGAGGGTATGTACCAGTAGCTATGTGTTTGATCTCTCTCTTTCTCGTGTTCTTGAGATGGTACGATCTTGATGTATCGCGAGCTTTGCTATTATAGTTGGATCTTATGATGTTTCTCCCCCTCTACTCTCTTGTAATGGATTGAGTTTTGCCTTTGAAGTGATCTTATCGGATTGAGTCTTTAAGGATTTGAGAACACTTGATGTATGTCTTGCATGTGCTTATCTGTGGTGACAATGGGATATTCACGTGATCCACTTGATGTATGTTTTGGTGATCAACTTGAGGGTTCCGTTTGTGAAGTTATGCATAGGGGTTGGCACATGTTTTTGTCTTGACTCTCCGGTAGAAACTTGGGGGCACTCTTTGAAGTTCTATGTGTTGGTTGAATAGATGAATATGAGATTGTTTGATGCATATCGTATAATATACCCACGGATACTTGAGGTGACATTGGAGTATCTAGGTGACATTAGGGTTTTGGTTGATTTGTGTCTTAAGGTGTTATTCTAGTATGAACTCTATGATAGATCGAACGGAAAGAATAGCTTCGTGTTATTTTACTACGGACTCTTGAATAGATCGATCCGAAAGAATAACTTTGAGGTGGTTTCGTACCCTACAATAATCTCTTCGTTTGTTCTCCGCTATTAGTGACTTTGGAGTGACTCTTTGTTGCATGTTGAGGGATAGTTATGTGATCGAATTATGTTATTATTGTTGAGAGAACTTGCACTAGTGAAAGTATGAACCCTAGGCCTTGTCACAACACATTGCAATACCGTTTACGCTCACTTTTATCACTTGCTACCTTGCTGTTTTTATATTTTCAGATTACAAAAACCTATATCTACCATCCATATTGCACTTGTATCACCATCTCTTCGCCGAACTAGTGCACCTATACAATTTACCATTGTATTGGGTGTGTTGGGGACACAAGAGACTCTTTGTTATTTGGTTGCAGGGTTGTTTGAGAGAGACCATCTTCATCCTACGCCTCCCACGGATTGATAAACCTTAGGTCATCCACTTGAGGGAAATTTGCTACTGTCCTACAAACCTCTGCACTTGGAGGCCCAACAACGTCTACAAGACGAAGGTTGCATAGTAGACATCAAGCAGTTTCTGGCGCCGTTGCCAGGGAGGTTAGTGCATGAAGGTATATCTTTAGATCTTGCAATCGAATCTTCTAGTTTCTTGTTTCATCACTAGTTTAGTCTATAAAAGAAAACTAAAAAATGGAATTAAGGTTGCCTCATATGCTTCATCTTTTTAATGTCTTTCGTGAAAATGATGGGAAGGAAAATTGTGCTCAAGTACTAGAAGAAGAATTACATAGAATGCTTGGCATCAAATATGTGAATGATGAGCATGATTGCAATGTTGTTAGTATGAATTCTTTGAATACCTATGATGCTAAAGATATGCAAAGCCACAAGCTTGGGGATGCTATGTTTGATGAAGATGATATTTTTTGTCCCCCAAGTTTTGATGAGCAAATTTATTATGATAATAGAATGCCTCCTATTTATGATGATTATATTGATGAAAGTGGATTTGGAGAGGTCATGACTTTATTTAGTGATGAATCCACTATTTCGAAAGAGGTTCCAATTGATTATGAGAACAAAGTTGCTATCTATGATGATTATTGTGATGACTTGTATGCTATTAAGAATAATGATAACCATGAAACTTGTCATCATGGATTTAGTTTTCAATTGGATTATGCCTCACATGATAATTATTTTGTTGAGTTTGCTCCCACTATTATTCATGAGAAGGATTTTGCTTATGTGGAGAGTAGTAAATTTTCTATGCTTGTAGATCATGAAAAGAATGCTTTATGTGATGGTTATATTGTTGAATTCATTCATGATGCTACTGAAAATTATTATGAGGGAGGAACATATGCTTGGAGGAATTGCAATAATATCAAGTTTCCTCTCTATGTGCTTAAAGTTTTAAAGTTATGCTTGTTTTGCCTTCCTATGCTAGTTGATTATTGTTCCCATAAGTTGTTTGCTCACAAAATCCCTATGCATAGGAAGTGGGTTAGACTTAAATGTGCTAGTAATATTCTTCATGATGCTCTCTTTATGTTTCAATTCTCGTCTTTTATGTGAGCATCATTGATCATCATGCCTAGCTAGGGGCCTTAAACGTTAGCGCTTGTTGGGAGGCAACCCAATTTTATTTTAGTTCTTTGCCTTTTGATCCTGATAAGTAATAAATAATCTATCTAGCCTCTGGTTAGATGTGGTTTCATGTTTTAATTAGTGTTTGTGCCAAGTAGAACCTTTGGGAAGACTTGGGTGAAGTCTTTATGATCATGCTGTAAAAAACAGAAACTTTAGTGCTCACAAGATGTGCTGCCATTTTTTACTGGAGAGTGCTTTTAGGTTGATTCTGTTTGCAGATGATTAATAGACAAATTCTCAGATCCACCAATTTATTTCAGAATTTTTGGAGTTCCAGAAGTATACGTTTGATACAGATTACTACAGACTATTCTGTTTTTGACAGATTCTGTTTTCTATGTGTTGTTTGCTTACTTTGATGAGTCTATGAGTAGTATCGGAGGGTATTAACCATAGGGAAGTTGGAATACAGTAGATACTACACCAATATGAATTTATAATGAGTTCACAACAGTACCTAAGTGGTGATTTATTTTCTTATACTAACGGAGCTTACGAGTTTTCTGTTGTGAAGTTTTCAAGTTTTGGGTAAAGATTCGATGGACTATGGAATAAGGAGTGGCAAGAGCCTAAGATTTGGTAAGCCCAAGGCACCCCAAGGTAATATTCAAGGATAACCAAGAGCCTAAGCTTGGGGATGCCCCGGAAGGCATCCCTTCTTTCGTCTTTGTTCATCGGTAACTTTACTTGGAGCTATATTTTTATTCACCACATGATATGTGTTTTGCTTGGAGCGTCAATTTATTTTGTTAGTATTTGCTTTCTGTTATTTATAACAATGGTTTGCATCATTTATTTCAATAAAAGTGGCATTGATAGCCTTTACTATGCCTATTTTACAAGTCTTCATGTTGCTGTTTGAAAACAGAAAGTTTACTGCTGTTGCAAAAATTCCCTAGAAAATTCAGAATGTGATAAAATGTTGAAACCTTTTTCATAATAAGCTCTGATAAATTTACTAGAGTGGGAATTTTCGTTCATAATTTTTGGAGCTAGGGAAGTATGGATCTTGCTGCATTCTTTACAGACTGTCCTGTTTAGGCAGATTGCTGTTATGTTTGCATTGTTTGCATATGTTTGCTTCTTTAATGATTCTATTTGAGGATAGGACTATTAAATATGCAGAGGCATTTAGTATGCAATGTTGAATAATAATTTTAGTGATTTGCTACAGTAGAGTATGATAAGTTTTTTTTTTGCATTGGTTTATACTAACTTACCTCACGAGTCCTCGTTGAGTTTTGTGTGGATGAAGCTTTTGAGATTTAGGGAGACCGTGATATGAGAGGAATTAAGGAGACACAAAATCTCAAGCTTGGGGATGACCAAGGCATCCCAAGATAATATTTCAAGAAGTCTCACGCGTCTAAGCTTGGGGATGCCCCGGTTGGCATCCCACCTTTCTTCTTCGACAACTATCGGTTAGTATCGGTTGATCCTAAGTTTTTGCTTCTTCACGTGATGTTTGCTATTTTTAGAATGTCATTTTATTTTGTTTTGCTTGCTGTTTGAATAAAGTATCAAGATCTGAAATTACTAAATGGGAGAGTCTTCATATAGCTACATAATTATTTAACTACTCATTGATCTTCACTTATATCTTTTTGGAGTAGTTTGTCATTTACTCGCGTGCTTCACATTTATCCTATGAGTAAATGGTTGAATGAATTGAATATCATAAATCTGAATTATATATGTTTTATATGCTTATCCCATGCGGAGTAATGACTTCACATATAAGAAGTAGAGGTGGTAAATTTATTGAAGGTTAGCAAACATTGAATTGGTCACTTGAACAATTCATGAATGAATATTGAGGGAAGAGAGATTTCACATATAAATATACTATCTTGGACATCTTTTTTAATTGTGAGCACTCATTAAAATATGACATGTTAAAAGGTTGATGTTGGACAAGGAAGACAACGCAATGGGTTATGTTTTCTTATATCTGAAATAAAGTATATTGTCATGGATCATTCAACATGCTGAGCTTGCCTTTCCCCTCATGCTAGCCAAATTCTTTGCACCAAGTAGAGATACTACTTGTGCTTCCAAACATCCCCTAAACCAGTATTGCCATGAGAGTCCACCATACCAACCTATGGATTGAGTAAGATCCTTCAAGTAAGTTGTCATCGGTGCATGCAATAAAAATTGCTCTCTAAATATGTATGATCTATTAGTGTGGAGAAAATAAGCTTTATACGATCTTGTGATGTGGAAGCAATAAAAGCGACGGACTGCATAATAAAGGTCCCTATCACAAGTGGCAATATAAAGTGACGTTCTTTCGCATTAAGATTTTGTGCATCCAACTATAAAAGCGCATGACAACCTCTGCTTCCCTCTGCGAAGGGCCTATCTTTTATTCTTGTCTTATACCTTATGCAAGAGTCATGGTGATCTTCACCTTTCCTTTTTACATTTTCTCCTTTAGCAAGCACATTGTGTTGGAAAGATCCTGATATATATATATATATATATATATATATATATATATATATATATATATATATATATATATATATCCAATTGTATGTAAGGCATCATGAACTATTATTGTTGACATTACCCTTGAGGTAAAAGGTTGGGAGGCAAATCTATAAGCCCCTATCTTTCTCTGTGTTTGATTAAAACTTTGAACCCATAAATATCACGTGAGTGTTAGCAATTGTGAAAGACTAAATGATAGTTGAGTATGTGAAGTTTGCTGAATCAAAGCTCTGACATAGACCCTTCCTGAAAAGAAGATGAATTGTAATTGTTTCATGACTAATAACACGTTTTGTTAGTTTTCAAGAAAGTTTATGATCTATACTTTAACATGTGAATAGCTTGTTACTTGATCATGAGAGGTTCTGTGAGTTGAGCTACTGTTATGATATATAATGATGCTAGAAAAGGTGATTGAAATTATCATTGATCAAACTTGTGCACCTGCTAGCATTCACACTTCATAAATTCTTTCTTTTATCATTTACCTACTCGAGGACGAGCAGGAATTAAGCTTGGGGATGCTGATACGTCTCCAACGTATCTATAATTTATGAAGTATTCATGCTATTATATTATCTGTTTTGGATGTTTATGGGCTTTACTAAACACTTTTATATTATTTTTTGGGACTAACCTATTAACCGGAGGCCCAGCCCAAATTGCTGTTTTCTTGCCTATTTCAGTGTTTCGAGGAAAAGGAATATCAAACGGAGTCCAAACGAAACCTTCGGGAGAGTTATTTTTGGAACGGAAGCAATCCAGGAGACTTGGAGTAGACGTTAGTGTCGTGGAATTGACACGTCAGATGTCCTAGGTGTAAGGACTTAGTCGTGAGGCCAGCGCATCTATGTAGTAGCTTGAGAGGGGTTGATTGGGATGAGAGACGCAACACAAGACAAGGGTTTAGACAGCTTCGGGCCCCGGGAAACATCATCCGGTAACAACCCTACGTGCTGTTTGAGGCTAGGTCTCATTATGATCATGGGAGAGTCGCCGGCTCCGGCTCTCGGTGTTTAGCCCTAGAGATTATTTCTTGTTGCCTGTCCCTCTTTGGGGAGCCCTGCCCCTCCTTATATAAGTTAGAGGGGCGGGTTACATGTGGAGTCCTAGTAGGACTAGGACTAGTCTATCTTCTCTTACAAGTTAATTACAAGTCCGGGTCTTGCTTCCTTGTAAAGGAAATATTCGTCATCCCTTTCTTCTTAAGCCGGCCCATCATCACATGAGCCGGCCTTCTGGGCCTTGGGCCTAGTCTTCTATCTGACCCGCCGTCGGGGTCATCCGTGAGCCGTCAGGCTCGTGAGTCATCTGACAGTGAGCCACCAGACCCGTGAGTCGCCAGTCCTCCGGCGGGCCACGGTGAAGCGCCAAGTCCGGCCGGGACATACCGCGGGGTATATCCCCGACATTGGCCCCCAGTTTAATTTGGATTTATCCATGTTAAACTAATCTGCAATATAAACACAAGAACAAATTTGACATGTTGTGTTCCGGGTTAAATATTCTTTGTAAGCCGGCACATGATCATCCTTAAGTCCTTGTCATCTTCCTTCTTGATATATATCCATAATCTCATAGCAAATCTCTTTAGCAGATATGTTCAAATTTTGCCAATGCAAAAAATCCAGATACTTCCTTTGAAAAATCCGGGTCAACAGGCCAGCTTCAGAATCAATTTGCTGACATTGGTCGCTTGTTGAGAAATATTGTAAGAGATAATCCACTTGAGTTGGCTTTCAATGCTCTGACTTGACAAAAATATTGGTCTTCAAATATTCAACTTATATTCAGCCGGCTTAAAGATATAAAACTTGCCGGTTTATGAGTACCAAAATTGCCAGGTTATAAATAGATGATGCCTAGTCATAATTGTCGCCGACGCCGGTTTATGATTTTTGCAGACACCAGGTCAATCTGATTTACTCAAAACTAAGAATTTGAAGATATTTCTCCCTTATATCCATATTACCTGTAGCCCCCAAGGGCCGGTTTAATCAGCATGAATAAGCAGGGACTTATCACCATGGCTTTAAATAAAATCCAGTTGTGTAGCCCCCATGAGTCGGCTATAGTCATAGTAGTGTAGCCGGGTCATCCTAGAATTGTCTTGAATGTTTTGACAGGAGCAATTGGTAGCCCCCAAGGGCCGGCTCATTACGATGTGATGAGTCGGGTCTTCAATGAAGTGAGCAAAAAAAAAGACTTTGCATTAGCCCCCAAGTGCCATGGTGCATGCTGGCAGTGACATGGGACTTGCATATTTGATGTAATCTCAACTTGAATAATGTAGCCCCCAAGTGCCGGGTCGTAAGCCTGCAGCGACTCGGGACTATTTCCTCCATTTTAGAATAAATTATATCCATTGATAAAATAATAGCCATTGCGCTAAAGCGACTTTGAAAACCTCAATCATAACACTGGTTATTGATAATCACAATAGAAATCCAGCCATGATGGCTATTCAAGATTTGAATAATATAATCCGGTATGAAAACCTCAATCATTCGCGATTAAAGATTTGAATACCTCATCGGTTGACAAGTAAATCCGGAGTTTAAATACCTAGCGGCTCTTGGCCGATGACGACTTAATGCCCATTCCTTATAAGCCGGAATTTTTGTAATCCGGTGGCCTATATCCCTTGAGAAAATCAATAATTGATAACTCTTTTGAAACACTAATTTTAGTGATGAGCTTGGACTGAAGCATTTATATAAATCATAGTTCTGCAAATCCTGCACAGAGTTTAAACAACATATGCCCTGGCGACTTAACGTCAAAAGCCAGGGCGGGTAACCACCCAAATGTAGTCTTACCCTGCACACAAGTAGATCACAAGATCCCTTGGCGGTTTACCGCAGGGCGGGTCATAATATCTCACATATAACTATTGATGTGTAACAAGGAGTCACAGATAAGCCTGTTATGAATCACAACTTTGAAACGTAACTATAATATCATACTTGTGATATTGAATTTGCATTGTCGGTTTATATGATCTGCACAATAAGGGTGACAACCCAATCTTTGATACGCGCATGATTCCAATGGCGCAATACAAAACCTACCGGCGGCTTAAAGTCCATAGCCAGGGCCAGTTTAAACATAATCATGTATAAACAATATCATACCTGTGATATTGAATTGTACTCCGGCTTATGATACCTGTGCAGTAAGTGTGATAACCCAATCCTTAGAAGCCAATGCTTCCACATAGATGATGATCTTCATAAGCCGGCAACTTATCATCGAAAATCAAGCCGGGTTTAAATAGAAACCACTCATATACACTTTAGATGTGTCCAAAAGAGCTTTCAAATAAAATCCCAAAAATTATTTGCAAAAAGAGACTTCAAAAATTTTGAGGCTTATGATTCGAATACGATCAGAAAACCGTCCCAAAGGGGTTAAGCTAAGATTCGAATACGATCATATAGCCCCCATTGGATTTGGCGTTGCCGATCAAGAGGGTACCGACAGCTATGTTCTCTTTGGTTCGAATACGACCTATGTTTGAACAGGAAGCCCCCAAATGACCTTGAGAGTTGTTTAATGACGCTGATTCGAATACGATCCATGTCGGTTCCCAAAAGGGGGTTGAGCTATGGTTCAAATATGACCAAGAAACTCCCCAATGAGTTCGGCAGTGTGCCGATCAAAAGGGTATCGACAGCTATGTTCTCTTTGATTCGAATACGACCTATGTTTGAACAGGAAGCCCCCTAGTGATCATGAGAATATTTAACGACTCTGATTCGAATACGATCAGGGTCACACCAAAAGGGTTAAGCTAAATTCGAATACGATCAGCTCCCAATGGTCATTAAAGCAGGGTACCTATATTTGAGTTGTGCTTTGTAACAGACTCTCTTTGGTCCCTTTAATTTTTCCCGAGAACTCGAACTTTGCGAGAGATAACCTCTTTTTGAACCAGAAATTTGTAAACCGGATATTAAGAGCTTCAAAGCTTTATAAGATACAAATTTACCTTGAGCCGGATGTTTGAACCGGATTTGAGAGCTTCAAAACTTTGCGGGAGAAAGATATCTCTTGAACCGGATTTTAAACCGGAATCTTTATTTGAACCGGCAATTTTCTGACGGCCTTTAAAGTTTCATCAATATGGTAGCAGCCTCCGGAACCGGGTTATCATTCCCTCCAACGACCCGGGGTTCCCGAGTCATGTCACTGTAGCCCCCGAGTCTCAAGATGACTCGAGGAGTTGGCTTGAGATTCTCCATATTTAACCGTGATATAAACCGTCATAACTTGCATATCATTGGTGTTGATAACACGATGTGTATCCACAGAAGGTTGAGGTGACTGCGGCGGGTTATAAATGATCCCATATGAGCCGTGTCAGCAACTCGGCCAATGGTTCATTCCAACTGGCTGTTTGAAGTTTAACCAAACTGTAGTGATGGCGACTTGTGCGCATGTCCATTGAACCATCCGGTACAGACGGCGGTTGATAGTATATGATAATTTGCCTCCATTTTGTTGAAAGAAAACCGGGCTTCCCAAGCAGTGACTTGCTCATATTCAATAATCCGCTCATGCAGACAGGTGCAGTCCTGGTGTGTCAATGTAGACCCGGCCGCAATAGACAGATGGAAAAGACGACCGCCGCGTCAGAGGCAGCTCAAACAGACGAGCCGGCCGTGGCGCTGTAAGCCGGTGCGGATGAACGAGTTAACCACATCGTTTTGATGTAGTGAACAATTGTCCTGCATCAACACTATTGCAGACCAAGACAAAGATAAACTTCTCTTTGATAAAAAATAATATGTACCAATAAAATATATTTTAGATGGATATCACCTGATGTGCCAGGCCGGAAATAATCCGCCATGAAATTAATGATTGCTAGGTGAAGTTGAAGTCGCTCACGGGTGAACCGGCCGCGGCGTGGTAAACCGGTGCAGACGGATGAGTCGACCGTGGCGTTGTAAGCCGGTGCAAGCGGGCAAGTTGTCCTCCTCGTTGTAAACCGGCGCGGTCACAAGAAACGGCCACGGCGTGGTAAGCCGGCGCGGTCGCGAGAGACGGCTACGGTGTTGTAAGCCGGTGCGGGGGTCCGTTGAATAACGAAGACCACCTGTGCCAAAAGATGTTGGCATGCCTCTATCCCCGCAGTATAATATCACTTTTTGTCATAAATAATTGCCCTGCATGAACAATATTGCAGATCAAGGCAGAGATAAGCTTGTTCTTTGACAAAACAACATGTGCTAATAAAACAATCTTGGATGGATATCACCTGATGACGGACGGCGAGTCAATCGCATGGCAAGCCGCGCGGACGGCGAGTCAATCGCAGGCGTGGTAAGCCGTGCAGACTGACGAGTTGATGTAGACCGGGCCACAGGAGCGGCGACTTACGCACGTCCGTTCATCGGGTAGTGTGGCACGAACGAAACACTAGGCCAGAACGTTTGCCAGTGTGCGCTCCGTACCCGTAGTATTACAATTGTCTGTGAAACAATATTACACGCCAAGTAATTGTTCTCAGACGAATTAACATACTGATAAAATACAGAAGAAAGATATCACCTGATTCGCCCGGGCAACAGATGAGTCGGCCGTGGCACTGTAAGCCGGTGCGGACGGGCGAGCTAATCGCAGGCACGGTAAGCCGGGCGGACAGGCGATTCGGCCGCGGGGGGGAGAGGGGGTGAATCGGCCGTAGGAGCAGACAGATAAATCGGCCGCGGCGTTGTAAGCCGGTGCGGACGAGAAAATTGTCCTCCTCGTTGTAAGCCGATGCGGACGCGTGAACCGGTCGCGAGGGCGGGCGGGCGAGTCATTTGTGGTGCTGCAATGCGGCGGGGACGGGCGAGTCGGCCGGCGCGTTGCTGTAATCCGGACCATGACACGCCAGTCCATGAAGCCGCGCGGTACCGCCGAACGTGCCTCCGTGATATAACACCACTTTGTAATGAATAATTCTCCTGCATATATAAAAATACCGTAGAGCATAGTAGTTGTGCTCATAGTAATTAAAGTATACTGAGAAAATGTATAGGAGAAATAACACCTGATTTATTTTTTGGACGCATGTGAGCGTGGCCATTAGCGCGTAGCTGGTCTCCACATATGTGTATTCCATGCAAACTGATCTCCGAAGAAAATCAGCCCAATACGGAGTACCAACATTAGTCACGTTGGTTTATTCCTTAGGTCTTGTAGGACACCGTAACAGCGGCACCGATTCCCTCGGGACTTGAAGCTGGCGTTCCCCTGATAGCAGCGGTTTAAGCGCGACGGGTCCAGCGTAGCGGAGTAAAACCAGTGAACGAGCGGATCTGGTGATAGCAGCTGGTGGTGAGGAGGCCCGCGGTCGGGCGAGTCATGGTGATGACTTTGACGAAGGTGACTCCAGAACAGAGGGCGCGCGTGGCACGGAACTTGGCGATTAGCACTCAGAGTCGTGCAGGTGCGACCACGAGGAGAAAGAACGCCGTCGACGAAGCATGGAGGCGCATGAGCCAGAGGCCGGGATGGAGACGCGCAGGCCAGAGGCCCGCGGCCGGAGGCGGCTTTGCGCAGGCAGGCTTAGAAGTGCTGCGGCGGAGGCGTCAGGGCCGAAACCGGCTGTCGCGGCGCAGATGCCCGATTGTGGAGCCCAAGTCCAAAGAGTACTACTAATCCCATCAAGAATCTGTGCGTACATGCATGGCTCACTTTTCCTTTGATTGATCCTTCACGTGGGGCCACGGTAGCAAGTACTACACCTTCACGTGGGCTGCGGCTTTTTCCTTCCTTAATCCTTGATGTAATCTTTTAGCAGATTCCTTATAGCCGTCGGAGTTGGCCAAAGAAGACCAGTTTGGCTTCAGATAATTTTGGAACAAATCAACTTTGTCTTGATGTGAAGTACGTGCGCGGAGGTGGCAATTTGGCGAATCTTCAAAAATCATTACAACTCGGCGGATCGCAAAATCGGCCAGCTGATGCATATCCTTCAAACTGATTCTTTCTTCATCTGAAAATTTTGCCAACTTCTCGAACCCTTGAAGAGATCCCTTCAAGAACTCAACACCACCATGCGCAAGCCCCACGGTGGGCGCCAACTGTCGTGGAATTGACACGTCAGATGTCCTAGGTATAAGGACTTAGTCGTGAGGCCAGCGCATGTATGTAGTAGCTTGAGAGGGGTTGATTGGGATGAGAGACGCAACACAAGACAAGGGTGTAGACAGCTTCGGCCCCCGGAAAACATCATCCGGTAACAACCCTACGTGCTGTTTGAGGATAGGTCTCATTATGATCACGGGAGAGTCGCCGGCTCCGGCTCTCGGTGTTTAGCACTAGAGATTATTTCTTGTTGCCTGTCCCTCTTTGGGGAGCCCTGCCCCTCCTTATATAAGTTAGAGGGGCGGGTTACATGTGGAGTCCTAGTAGGACTAGGACTAGTCTATCTTCTCTTACAAGTTAATTACAAGTCCGGGTCTTGCTTCCTTGTAAAGGAAATATTCGTCATCCCTTTCTTCTTAAGCCGGCCCATCATCACATGAGCCGGCCTTCTGGGCCTTGGGCCTAGTCTTCTATCTGACCCGCCGTCGGGGTCATCCGTGAGCCGTCAGGCTCGTGAGTCATCTGACAGTGAGCCGCCAGACCCGTGAGTCGCTAGTCCTCCGGCGGGCCACCTTGAAGCGCCAAGTCCGGCCGGGTCATACTTTCGGCCGGGTCATACCGCGGGTATATCCCCGATGGAAGCTTCGAGGTGGCGACGAGGCAGGGAGGCGCGCCCCCACCCTTGTGGGCCCCTCGTGGCTCCCCTGACCGACTTCTTTCGCCTATATATGTCCATATACCCTAAAAACATCGGGGAACAGAATAGATCGGGAGTTCCGCCGCCGCAAGCCTCTGTAGCCACCAAAAACCAATCGGGACCCTGTTCCGGCACCCTGCCGGAGGGGGGAACCCTCACCGGTGGCCATCATCATCATCTCGGCGCTCTCCATGATGAGGAGGGAGTAGTTCACCCTCGGGGCTGTGGGTATGTACCAGTAGCTATGTGTTTGATCTCTCTCTCTCTCGTGTTCTTGAGATGGTACGATCTTGATGTATCGCGAGCTTTGCTATTATAGTTGAATATTATGATGTTTCTCCCCCTCAACTCTCTTGTAATGGATTTATTTTTCCCTTTGAAGTGATCTTATCGGATTGAGTCTTTAAGGATTTGAGAACACTTGATGTATGTCTTGCATGTGCTTATCTGTGGTGACAATGGGATATTCACGTGATCCACTGGATGTATGTTTTGGTGATCAACTTGCGGGTTACATTTGTGAACTTATGCATAGGGGTTGTCACACGTTTTCGTCTTGACTCTCCGGTAGAAACTTTGGGGCACTCTTTGAAGTTTTATGTGTTGGTTAAATAGATGAATCTGAGATTGTTTGATGCATATCGTATAATCATACCCACAGATACTAGTGACATTGGAGTATCTAGGTGACATTAGGGTTTTGATTGATTTGTGTCTTAAGGTGTTATTCTAGTACGAACTCTATGATAGATCGAACGGAAAGAATAGCTTCGTGTTATTTTACTACGGACTTTTGAATAGATCGATCCGAAAGAATAACTTTGAGGTGGTTTCGTACGCTACAATAATCTCTTCGTTTGTTCTCCGCTATTAGTGACTTTGGAGTGACTCTTTGTTGCATGTTGAGGGATAGTTATGTGATCCAATTATGTTATTATTGTTGAGAGAACTTGCACTAGTGAAAGTATGAACCCTAGGCCTTGTTTCAACACATTGCAATACCGTTTACGCTCACTTTTATCACTTGCTACCTTGCTGTTTTTATATTTTCAGATTACAAAAACCTATATCTACCATCCATATTGCACTTGTATCACCATCTCTTCGCCGAACTATTGCAACATTACAATTTACCATTGTATTGGGTGTGTTGGGGACACAAGAGACTCTTTGTTATTTGGTTGCAGGGTTGTTTGAGAGAGACCATCTTCATCCTACGCCTCCCACGGATTGATAAACCTTAGGTCATCCACTTGAGGGAAATTTGCTACTGTCCTACAAACCTCTGCACTTGGAGGCCCAACAACGTCTACAAGAAGAAGGTTGCGTAGTAGACATCAATTATCCTCATTGCTGCACAGAAGAATTATGTCCTTGATGCACCGCTAGGTGACGGACCTATTGCAGGAGAAGATACAGACGTTATGAACGTTTGGCAAAGCTCGGCATGATGACTACTTGATAGTTTAGTGCGCCATGCTTTGCGGCTTAGAACCGGAACTTCAAAAATGTTTTGAACGCCATGGAGCATATAATATGTTCCAAGAGCTGAAATTGGTATTTCAGACTCATGCCCGAGTTGAGAGGTATGAGACCTCTGACAAGTATTTTGCCGACAAGATGGAGGAGAATAGCTCAACCAGTGAGCAATGTGCTCAGAATGTCTGAGTACTACAATCTCTTGAATCAAGTGGGAGTTAATCTTCTGGATAAGATAGTGACTGACAGAGTTCTCTAGTCACTATCACCAAGTTATTGGAACTTCGTGATGAACTATAATATGTAAGGGATGACGAAAACGATTCCCGAGCTCTTCACGATGCTGAAATCGGCGAAGGTAGAAATCAAGAAAAGCATCAAGTATTGATGGTTGACAAGACCACTAGTTTCAAGTAAAAAAAGGGCAAGGGAAAGAAAGGGAACTTCAAGAAGAATGGCAAGCAAGTTGTCATTCCCATGAAGAAGCCCAAAGCTGGACCCAAGCCTGAAACCGAGTGCTTCTACTGCAAAGGAAATGGTCACTGGAAGTGGAACTACCCTAGATACTTGGCGGATAAGAAGGATGGCAAAGTGAACAAAGGTATATTTGATATACAATGTTATTGATGTGTACTTTACTAGTGTTTATAGAAACCCCTTGGTATTTGATACTGGTTCAGTTGCTAAGAGTAGTAACTCGAAACGAGAGTTGCGAAATAAACAGAGACTAGTTAAGGGCGAGGTGATGATGTGTGTTGGAAGTGATTCCAAGGTTGATAAGATCACCATTGCACACTCCCTTTACCTTCAGGATTAGTGTTGAACCTGACATAAATGTTATTTGGTGTTTGCGTTGAGCATGAATATGATTGGATCATGTTTATTGCAATACGGTTATTCATTTAAGTCAAAGAATAATTGTTGTTATGTTTACATGAATAAAACCTTCTATGGTCATACACTCAATATAAATGGTTTATTGAATCTCGATCGTAGTGATACACATATTCATAATATTGAAGCCAAAAGATGCAAAGTTAATAATGATAGTGCAACTTATTTGTGGCACTGCTTTTTAGGTCATATTGGTGTAAAGTGCGTGACGAAACTCCTTGCTAATGGGCTTTTGGAATCACTTGATGCTTGCGAACCATGCCTCATGGGCAAGATGACTAAGACTCCGTTCTCCAGAACAATGGAGCAAGCAACTGACTTATTGGAAATAATACATACCGATGAGTTTTGAGGCTCACGGCGGGTATCATTATTTTCTAACCTTCACAGATGATTTGAGCAGATATGGAAATATCTACTTAATGAAACATAAGTCTCAAACGTTTGAAAAGTTTAAAGAATTTCAGAGTGAAGTAGAAAATCATCGTAACAAAAAAATAAAGTTTCTACGATCTGATCGCTAAGACGAATATTTGAGTTACGAGTTTGATCTTTATTTGAAACAATGTGAAATAGTTTCGCAACTCACGCCACCTGGAACACCACAGCGTAATGGTGTGTCCGAACGTCGTAACCGCACTTTATTAGATATATGGTGCGATCTATGATGTCTCTTACCGATTTACCACTATCGTTTTAGGGTTATGCATTAGAGACAGCTGCATTCACGTTAAATAGGGCAACATCTAAATCTGTTGAGACAACACCATATGAACTGTGGTTTGGCAAGAAACCTAAGCTGTCGTTTCTTAAAGTTTGGGGTTGCGATGCTTATGTGAAAAAGCTTCAACCTGATAAGCTCAAACCCAAATCGGAGAAATGTGTCTTCATAGGATACCTAAAGGAGACTATTGGGTACACCTTCTATCACAGATCCAAAGGCAAGATATTCATTGTTAAGAATGAATCCTTTCTAGAGAAGGAGTTTCTCTCGGAAGAAGTGAGTGGGAGGAAAGTAGAACTTGATGAGGTAATTGTACCTTCTCCCGAATTGGAAAGTAGTTCATCACAGAAATCAGTTCCAGTGATTCCTACACCAATCAGTGAGGAAGCTAATGATGATGATCATGAAACTTTAGATCAAGTTACTACTGAACCTCGTAGGTCAACCAGAGTACGATCCGCACCAGAGTGGTACAGTAATCTTGTTCTAGAAGTCATGTTACTAGACCATGACGAACCTATGAACTATGAGGAAGCGATGATGAGCCCAGATTCCGATAAATGGCTTGAGGCCATGAAATTTGAGATAGGATCCATGTATGAGAACAAAGTGTGGACTTTGGTGGACTTGCCCGATGATCGGCAAGCCATTAAGAATAAATGGATCTTCAAGAGGAAGACGAACACTGATGGTAGTGCTACTATAAAAAAAGCTCGACTTGTTGCAAAAAGGTTTTCAACAAGTTCAAGGAGTTGACTACGATGAGATTTTCTCACTCATAGCAATGCTTAAGTCTGTTCGAATCATGTTAGCAATTGCCGCATTTTATGAAATCTGGCAAATGGATGTCAAAACTGCATTCCTTAATGGATATCTTAAAGAAGAGTTGTATATAATGCAACCAGATGGTTTTTTCGATCCCAAAGCTGCTAACAAAGTGTGCAAACTCCAGCAATCCATCTATGGACTGGTGCAAGCATCTCGGAGTTGGAATATACGCTTTGTTAAGATGATCAAAGCATATGGTTTTATACAGACTTGCGGTGAAGCCTATATTTTACAAGAAAGTGAGTGGGAGCACTACAACTTTTCTGATAAGTATATGTGAATGACATATTGTTGATCGGAAATGATGTAGAATTTTCTGGAAAGCATAAAGGAGTGTTTGAAAGGAGTTTTCCAAAAGAAAGACCTCGGTGAAGCTACTTACATATTGAGCATCAAGATCTATAGAGATAGATCAAGACGCTTGATAAGTTTTTTCAGTGAGTACATACCTTGAGAAGATTTTGAAGTAGTTCAAAATGGAACAGTCAAAGAAAGAGTCCTTGCGTGTGTTGCAAGGTGTGACGTTGAGTAAAGACTCAAAACCCGACCACGGCAGAAAATAGAAAGAGAATGAAAAGTCATTCCCTATGCCTAAGTCAAAGGTTCTATAAAGTATGCTATGCTATGTACCAGACCTATTGTGTACCTCACCATGAGTTTGGCAAGAGGGTACAATAGTGATCCAGGAGTGGATCACTGGACAACGGTCAAAATTATCCTTAGTGGAATAAGGATATGTTTTCTTGGTTATGGAGGTGACAAAAAGTTCGTCGTAAAAGTTTACGTCGATGCAAGATTTGACACTAATCCGGATGACTCTCAATCTGGATACATATTGAAAGTGGGAGCAATTAGCTAGAGTAGCTCCGTGCAGAGCATTGTAGACATAGAAATTTGCAAAATACATACGTATCTGAATGTGGCAGACCCGTTGACTAAACTTCTCTCGCAAGCAAAACATGATCACGCCTTATTACTCTTTGGGTGTTAATTACATGGCGACGTGAACTAGATTATTGACTCTATTAAACCCTTTGGGTATTGGTCACATGGCGATTTGAACTATAGAGTGTTAAATCACATGATGATGTGAACTATTGGTGTTAAATCACATGGCGATGTGAACTAGATTATTGACTCTAGTGCAAGTGGGATACTGAAGGAAATATGCCCTAGAGGCAATAATAAAGATGTTATTTATATTTCCTTATATCATGATAAATGTTTATTATTCATGCTAGAATTGTATTAACCGGAAACTTGATACATGTGTGAATACATAGACAAAACAAAGTGTCCCTAGTATGCCTCTACTAGACTAGCTCGTTAATCAAAGATGGTTAAGTTTCCTGACCATAGACATCTGCTGTCATTTGATGAACTGGATCACATAATTAGAGAATCATGTGATGTACAAGACCCATCCGTTAGCTTAGCACTATGATCGTTTAGTTTATTGCTATTTCTTTCTTCATGACTTATACATGTTCCTATGCTATGAGATTATGCAACTCCCGAATACCGGAGGAATACTTAGTGTGCTATCAAACGTCACAACGTGACTGGGTGATTATAAAGATGCTCTACAGGTGTCTCCGACGGTGTTTGTTGAGTTGGCATAGATCGAGATTAGGATTTGTCACTCCGAGTATCGGAGAGGTATCTCTGGGCCCTCTCGGTAGTGCACATCACTATAAGCCTTGCAAGCAATGTGACTAATGAGTTAATTGCGGGATGATGCATTACCGAACAAGTAAAGAGACTTGCCGGTAATGAGATTGAACTAGGTATGAGGATACCGACGATCGAATCTCGGGCAAGTAACATACCGATGACAAAGGGAACAACGTATGTTGTTATGCTGTTTGACCGATAAAGATCTTCGTAGAATATGTAGGAGCCAATATGAGAATCCAGGTTCCGCACTTGGTTATTGACCGGAGATGTGTCTCAGTCATGTCTACATAGTTCTCGAACCCGTAGGGTCCGCACGCTTAACGTTCGATGATGATTTGTATTATGAGTTATGTGATTTGATGTACAGAAGTTTGTCTGGAGTCCCGGATGAGATCACGGACATGACGAGGAGTCTCGAAATGGTCGGGACATAAATATTGATATATTGGAAGCTTATATTCGGACACCGGAATGGTTCCAAAGTGTATCGGGTATTTTCCGGAGTACTGGGATGTTACCGAAACCCCCCGGGGGGTTAATGGGCCTTCATGGGCCCTAGTGGAAGAGAGGAGGCAGCATCCAGGTGGAGGCGCCCCCCCCGAGCCCAAACCGAATTGGACTAGGGTTGGGGGGCGGCCCACCTTTCCTTCTCTTCTCCTCCTCCTTCCCCCCTTCTCCTTGTGGGAATAGGAAAGGGGTGAAGGAAATATGCCCTAGAGGCAATAATAAAGTTAAAATGTTTATTATTCATGCTAGAATTGTATTAACCGGAAACATAATACATGTGTGAATACATAGACAAACATAGTGTCACTAGTATGCCTCTACTTGACTAGCTCGTTAATCGAAGATGGTTAAGTTTCCTAGCCATGGACATGAGGTGTCATTTGATTAACGGGATCACATTATTAGGAGAATTATGTGATTGACTTGATGATACGTCTCCAACGTATCTATAATTTTTGATTGTTCCATGCTATATTATATTCTGTTTTGGACATTATTGGGCTTTATTAGACACTTTTATATTATTTTTGGGCTAACCTATTAACCGGAGGCCAAGCCCAGAATTGCTGTTTTTTTTGCCTATTTCAGAGTTTCGTAGAAAAATAATATCAAACGGAGTCCAAACGGAATGAAACCTTCGGGAACGTGATTTTTGGAACGGACGTGATCCAGAGGACTTGGACCCTACGTCAAGACATCAACCAGGAGGACACGAGGTAGGGGGCGCGCCTACCCCCTGGGCGCGCCCTCCACCCTCGTGGGCCCCCTGTTGCTCCACCGACGTCCTCCTTCCTCCTATATATACCTATGTACCCCCAAACTACCAGATACGGAGCCAAAAACCTAATTCCACCGCCGCAACCTTTTGTACGCGTGAGATCCCATCTTGGTGCCTGTTCCGGAGCTCCGCCGGAGGGGGCATCGATCACGGAGGGCTTCTACATCAACACCATATATAGCCTCTTACCTCAGACATTCGGGTCCATAGTTATTAGCTAGATGGATTCTTCTCTCTTTTTGGATCTCAATACAATGTTCTCCCCCTCTATCGTGGAGATCTATTCGATGTAATCTTCTTTTGCGGTGTGTTTGTTGAGACCGATGAATTGTGGGGTTTATGATCAAGTTTATCTATGAACAATATTTGAATCTTCTCTGAATTCTTTTATGTATGATTGGTTATCTTTGCAAGTCTCTTCAAATTATCAGTTTGGTTTGGCCTACTAGATTGATCTTTCTTGCAATGGGAGAAGTGCTTAGCTTTGGGTTCAATCTTGCGGTGTCCTTTCCCAGTGATAGTAGGGGCAGCAAGGCACGTATTGTATTGTTGCCATCACAAGATGGGGTTTATATCATATTGCATGAGTTTATCCCTCTACATCATGTCATCTTGCTTAAAGCGTTGCTCTGTTCTTATGAACTTAATACTCTAGATGCATGCTGGATAGCGGTCGATGTGTGGAGTAATAGTAGTAGATGCAGGCAGGAGTCGGTCTACTTGTCTCGGACGTGATGCATATATACATGATCATACCTAGATATTCTCATAAATATGCTCAATTCTGTCAATTGCTCAACAGTAATTTGTTCACCCACCGTAAATACGTATGCTCTCGAGAGAAGCCACTAGTGAAACATATGGCCCCCGGGTCTATTTTCCATCATATTAATCTTCCAACAACAAGCTATTTCCATTGCCTTTTATTTTTCTTTTATTTTACTTTGCATCTTTATCATAAAAATACCAAAAATATTATCTTATCATATCTATCAGATCTCACTCTCGTAAGTGACCGTGTAGGGATTGACAACCCCTTATCGCGTTGGTTGCGAGGATTTATTTGTTTGTGTAGGTGCGAGGGACTCGTGCGTGGCCTCCTACTGGATTGATACCTTGGTTCTCAAAAACTGAGGGAAATACTTACGCTGCTTTACTGCATCACCCTTTCCTCTTCAAGGGAAAACCAACACAGTGCTCAAGAGGTAGCACTTGACCCATTCCGTTAGCTTAGCACTTGATTGTTTAGTATGTTGCTATTGCTTTCTTCATGACTTATACATGTTCCTATGACTATGAGATTATGCAACTCCCGTTTACCGGAGGAACACTTTGTGTGCTACCAAACGTAACAATGTAACTGGGTGATTATAAAGGTGCTCTACAGGTGTCTCCGAAGGTACTTGTTGGGTTGGCGTATTTCGAGATTAGGATTTGTCACTCCAATTGTCGGAGAGGTATCTCTAGGCCCTCTCGGTAATGCACATCACTATAAGCCTTGCAAGCATTGTGACTAATGAGTTAGTTGCGAGATGATGTATTACGGAACGAGTAAAGAGACTTGCCGGTAACGAGATTGAACTAGGTATTGAGATACCGACGATCGAATCTCGGGCAAGTAACATACCGATGACAAAGGGGACAACGTATGTTGTTATGCGGTTTGACCGATAAAGATCTTCGTAGAATATGTAGGAGCCAATATGAGCATCCAAGTTCCGCTATTGGTTATTGACCGGAGACGTGTCTCAGTCATGTCTACATTGTTCTCGAACCCGCAGGGTCCGCAAGCTTAAAGTTAGATGACGATCGGTATTATGAGTTTTGTGTTTTGATGTACCGAAGGTAGTTCGGAGTCCCGGATATGACCACGGACATGACGAGGAGTCTCGAAATGGTCGGGACATAAAGATCGATATATTCGACGACTATGTTCGGACACCGGAATGGTTTCTGGAAGTTTCGGACACATACCGGAGTACCGGGGGGTTACCGGAACAGTGGCATCCGAGCCTTGTTTTATGCGTAGATGTTATATGCACGAGTAGAACACAAGTGAGTTGTGGGCGATACAAGTCATACTACTTACCAGCATGTCATACTTTGGTTCGGCGGTATTGTTGGATGAAGCGGCCCGGACCGACATTACGCGTACGCTTACGCGAGACTGGTTCTACCGACGTGCTTTGCACACAAGTGGCTGGCGGGTGTAAGTTTTTGCAACTTTAGTTGAACCGAGTGTGGCTACGCCCGATCCTTGAGAAGGTTAAAACAGCACTAACTTGACAAACTATCGTTGTGGTTTTGATGCGTAGGTAAGAACGGTTCTTGCTCAGCCCGTAGCAGCCACGTAAAACTTGCAACAAAAAAGTAGAGGACGTCTAACTTGTTTTTGCAGGGCATGTTGTGATGTGATATGGTCAAGGCATGGTGCTATATTTTATTGTATGAGATGATCATGTTTTGTAACCGAGTTATCGGCAACTGGCAGGAGCCATATGGTTGTCGCTTTATTGTATGCAATGCAATCGCCCTGTAATGCTTTACTTTAACACTAAGCGGTAGCGATAGTCGTAGAATCAATAGTTGGCGAGACGACAACGATGCTACGATGGAGATCAAGGTGTCGCGCCGGTGACGATGGTGATGATGACGGTGCTTCGGAGATAGAGATCACAAGCACAAGATGATGATGGCCATATCATATCACTTATATTGATTGCATGTGATGTTTATCCTTTATGCATCTTATTTTGCTTTGATTGACGGTAGCATTATAAGATGATCTCTCACTAAATTTCAAGATAAAATTGTTCTCC
The DNA here is from genome assembly GCF_018294505.1 of Triticum aestivum. NCBI lineage: Eukaryota > Viridiplantae > Streptophyta > Magnoliopsida > Poales > Poaceae > Triticum > Triticum aestivum. The sequence goes on from NC_057802.1 coordinate 550,570,623, forward strand.
CTGAGTATGCACCGTTGCCAAAGTTCGTCGTGCCGAGACACCATGTGATGATCGGGTGTGATAAGCTCTACGTTCATGTACAACGGGTGCAAGCCAGTTTTGCGCACGCGGAATACTCGGGTTAAACTTGACGAACCTAGCATATGCAGATGTGGCCTCGGAACATTGAGACCGAAAGGTCGAGCGTGAATCATATAATAGATATGATCAACATAGTGATGTTCACCATTGAAAACTACTCCATCTCACGTGATGATCGGACATGGTTTAGTTGATTTGGATCACGTGATCACTTAGATGATTAGAGGGATGTCTATCTAAGTGGGAGTTCTTAAGTAATATGATTAATTGAACTTAAATTTATCATGAACTTAGTACCTGATAGTATTTTGCTTGTCTATGTTGATTGTAGATAGATGGCCTGTGCTGTTGTTCCGTTGAATTTTAATGCGTTCCTTGAGAAAGCAAAGTTGAAAGATGATGGTAGCAATTACACGGACTGGGTCCGTAACTTGAGGATTATCCTCATTGCTGCACAGAAGAATTACGTCCTGGAAGCACCTCTGGGTGCCAGGCCTGCTGCAAATGCAACTGACGACGTTAAGAACGTCTGGCAGAGCAAAGCTGATGACTACTCAATAGTTCAGTGTGCCATGCTTTACGGCTTAGAACCGGGACTTCAACGACGTTTTGAACGTCATGGAGCATATGAGATGTTCCAGGAATTGAAGTTAATATTTCAAGCAAATGCCCGGATTGAGAGATATGAAGTCTCTGTTAGGGAACGTAGTAATTTCAAAAAAATTCCTACGCACACGCAAGATCATGGTGATGCATAGCAACGAGAGGGGAGAGTGTTGTCCACGTACCCTCGTAGACCGAAAGTGGAAGCGTTAGCACAACACGGTTGATGTAGTCGTACGTCTTCACGATCCGACCGATCAAGTACCGAACGCACGGCACCTCCGAGTTCTGCACACGTTCAACTCGATGACGTCCCTCAAACTCTGATCCAGCCGAGCTTTGAGGGAGAGTTCCGTCAGCACGACGGCGTGGTGACGATGATGATGTTCTATCGACGCAGGGCTTCGCCTAAGCACCGCTACGATATTATCGAGGTGTAATATGGTGGAGGTGGGCACCGCACACGGCTAAGAGATCAATGATCAATTGTTGTATCTTTGGGGTGCCCCCTGCCCCCATATATAAAGGATCAAAGGGGGGAGGTGCGGCCAGCCTTGGGGCGCGCCAGGAGGAGTCCTACTCCCACCGGGAGTAGGACTCCCCCCCCTTTTCCTAGTTGGATTAGGACTTGGGAGGGGGGAAAGAGGAGAGGGAGAAGAAGGAAGGGGGGCGCCGCCCCTTCTCCTTGTCCTATTTGGACTAGGGGGAGGGGCGCGCGGCCCAGCCCTAGCCGCCTCTCCTCTCTTCCACCTAGGCCCACTAAGGCCCATTATGTTGCCGGGGGGTTCCGGTAACCTCCCGGTACTCCGGTAAAATCCCGATTTCACCCGGAACACTTCCGATATCCAAACATAGGCTTCCAATATATCGATCTTTATGTCTCGGCCATTTCGAGACTCCTCGTCATGTCCCTGATCTCATCCGGGACTCCGAACTACCTTCGGTACATCAAAACACATAAACTCATAATATAACCGTCATCGAACTTTAAGCGTGCGGACCCTACGGGTTCGAGAACAATGTAGACATGACCGAGACACGTCTCCGGTCAATAACCAATAGCGGAACCTAGATGCTCATATTGGCTCCCACATATTCTACAAAGATCTTATCGGTCAAACCGCATAACAACATACGTTGTTCCCTTTGTCATCGGTATGTTACTTGCCCGAGATTCGATCGTCGGTATCTCAATACCTAGTTCAATCTCGTTACTGGCAAGTCTCTTTACTCGTTCCGTAATACATCATCCCGCAACTAACTCATTAGTTGCAATGCTTGCAAGTAAGTGATGTGCATTACCGAGAGGGCCCAGAGATACCTCTCCGACAATCAGAGTGACAAATCCTAATCTCGAAATACGCCAACCCAACAAGTACCTTCGGAGACACCTGTAGAGCACCTTTATAATCACCCAGTTACGTTGTGACGTTTGGTCGCACACAAAGCGTTCCTCCGGTAAACGGGAGTTGCATAATCTGATAGTCATAGGAACTTGTATAAGTCATGAAGAAAGCAATAGCAACATACTAAACGATCGAGTGCTAAGCTAACGGAATGGGTCAAGTCAATCACATCATTCTCCTAATGATGTGATCCCGTTAATCAAATGACAACTCATGTCAATGGTTAGGAAACATAACCATCTTTGATCAACGAGCTAGTCAAGTAGAGGCATACTAGTGACACTCTGTTTGTCTATGTATTCACACAAGTATTATGTTTCCGGTTAATACAATTCTAGCATGAATAATAAACATTTATCATGATATAAGGAAATAAATAATAACTTAATTATTGCCTCTAGGGCATATTTCCTTCAGTCTCCCACTTGCACTAGAGTCAATAATCTAGTTCACATCGCCATGTGATTTAACACCAATAGTTCACATCACCATGTGATTAACACCCATAGTTCACATCGTCATGTGACCAATACCCAAAGGGTTTACTAGAGTCAATAATCTAGTTCACATCGCTATGTGATCAACACCCAAAGAGTACTAAGGTGTGATCATGTTTTGCTTGTGATAGAAGTTTAGTCTATGGGTCTGTCACATTCAGATCCGTATGTATTTTGCAAATTTATATGTCAACAATGCTATGCACGGAGCTACTCTAGCTAATTGCTCCCACTTTCAATATGTATCCAGATTGAGACTTAGAGTCATCTGGATCAGTGTCAAAACTTGCATCGACGTAACCCTTTACGACGAACCTTTTTGTCACCTCCATAATCGAGAAACATATCCTTATTCCATTAAGGATAATTTTGACCGCTGTCCGGTGATCTACTCCTAGATCACTATTGTACTCCCTTGCCAAAATCAGTGTAGGGTATACCATAGATCTGGTACACAGCATGGCATACTTTTATAGAACCTATGGCTGAGGCATAGGGAATGACTTTCATTCTCTTTCTATCTTCTGCCGTGGTCGGGTTTTGAGTCTTACTCAATTTCACACCTTGTAACACAGGCAAGAACTCTTTCTTTGACTATTCCATTTTGAACTACTTCAAAATCTTGTCAAGGTATGTACTCATTGAAAAAACTTATCAAACATCTTGATTTATCTCTATAGATCTTGATATTCAATATGTAAGCAGCTTCACCAAGGTCTTTCTTTGAGAAACTCCTTTCAAACAATCCTTTATGCTTTGCAGAATAATTCTACATTATTTCCGATCAACAATATGTCATTCACATATACTTATCAGAAATGTTGTAGTGCTCCCACTCACTTTCTTGTAAATACAGGCTTCACCGCAAGTCTGTATAAAACTATATGCTTTGATCAACTTATCAAAGCGTATATTCCAATTCCGAGATGCTTGCACCAGTCCATAGATGGATTGCTAGAGCTTGCATATTTTGTTAGCACCTTTAGGATTAACAAAACCTTCTGGTTGCATCATATACAACTCTTCTTTAATAAATCCATTAAGGAATGCAGTTTTGTTTATCCATTTGCCAGATTTCATAAAATGCGGCAATTGCTAACATGATTCGGACAGACTTAAGCATCGTTACGAGTGAGAAAATCTCATCATAGTCAACACCTTGAACTTGTCGAAAACCTTATGCGACAATTCGAGCTTTGTAGATAGTAACACTACTATCAGTGTCCGTCTTCCTCTTGAAGATCCATTTAATCTCAATGGCTCGCCGATCATTGGGCAAGTCAATCAAAGTCCATACTTTGTTCTCATACATGGATCTCATCTCAGATTTCATGGCCTCAAGCCATTTCGCGGAATCTGGGCTCATCATCGCTTCCTCATAGTTCGTAGGTTCGTCATGGTCAAGTAACATGACCTCCAGAACAGGAGTACCGTACCACTCTGGTGCGGATCTCACTTTGATTTACCTACGAGGTTCGGTAGTAACTTGATCTGAAGTTACATGATCATCATCATTAGCTTCCTCACTAATTGGTATAGTAGTCACAGGAACAGATTTCTGTGATGAACTACTTTCCAATAAGGGAGCAGGTACAGTTACCTCATCAAGTTCTACTTTCCTCCCACTCACTTCTCTCGAGAGAAACTCCTTCTCTAGAAAGGATCCATTCTTAGCAACGAATGTCTTGCCTTCGGATCTGTGATAGAAGGTGTACCCAACAGTCTCCTTTGGGTATCCTATGAAGACACATTTCTCCGATTTGGGTTTGAGCTTATCAGGATGAAACTTTTTCTTATAAGCATCGCAACCCCAAACTTTCAGAAACGACAACTTTGGTTTCTTGCCAAACCACAGTTCATAAGGTGTCATCTCAACGGATTTAGATGGTGCCCTTTTTACCGTGAATGCAGCTGTCTCTAATGCATAACCCCAAAACGATAGTGGTAAATCGGTAAGAGACATCATAGATTGTACTATATTCAATAAAGTACGGTTATGACGTTCGGACACACCATTATGCTGTGGTGTTCCAGGTGGCATGAGTTTGTGAAACTATTCCACATTGTTTTAATTGAAGACCAAACTCGTAACTCAAATATTTTCCTCCACGATCAGATCGTAGAAACTTTATTTTCTTGTTACGATGATTTTCTACTTCACTCTAAAATTATATGAACTTTTCAAATGTTTCAGACTTATGTTTCATCAAGTAGATATACTCATATCTGCTCAAATCATCTGTGAAGGTCAGAAAATAATGATACCCACCGCGAGCCTCAACACTCATCGGATCGCATACATCAGTATGTATTATTTCCAATAAGTCAGTTTCTCGCTCGATTGTTCTGGAGAACGGAGTCTTAGTCATCTTGCCCATAAGGCATGGTTCGCAAGCATCAAGTGATTCATAATCAAGTGATTCCAAAATCCCATCAGCATGGAGTTTCTTCATGCGCTTTACTCCAATATGGCTTAAACGGCAGTGCCACAAATAAGTTGCACTATCATTATTAACTTTGCATCTTTTGGCTTCAATATTATGAATATGTGTATCACTACGATCGAGATCCAACAAACCATTCTCATTGGGTGTATGACCATAGAAGGTTTTATTCATGTAAACAGAACAACAATTATTCTCTAACTTAAATGAATAACCGTGTTGCCATAAACATGATCAAATCATATTCATGCTCAACGCAAACACCAAATAACACTTATTTAGGTTCAACACTAATCTCGAAAGTACAGGGAGTGTGCGATGATGATCATATCAATCTTGGAACTACTTCCAACACACATCGTCACCTCGCCCTTAACTAGTTTTTGTTCATTCTGCAATTCCCGTTTCGAGTTACTACTCTTAGCAACTGAACCAGTATCAAATACCGAGGGGTTGCTATGAACACTAGTAAAATACACATCAATAATCTGTACATCAAATATACCTTTGTTCACTTTGCCATCCTTCTTATCCACCAAATACTTGGGGCAGTTCCGCTTCCAGTGACCAGTCCCTTTGCAGTAGAAGCACTTAGTCTCAGGCTTATGTCCCGACTTGGGCTTCTTCACTTGAGCATCAACTTTCTTGCCGTTCTTCTTGAAGTTCCCCTTCTATCCCTTTGCCCTTTTCTTGAAACTAGTGGTGTTCTTAACCATCAACACTTGATGCTCTTTCTTGATTTCTACCTTCGTCGATTTCAGCATCGCGAAGAGCTCGGGAATTACTTTCGTCATCCCTTGCATACTATAGTTCATCACGAAGTTCTACTAACTTGGTGATGGTGGCTAGAGAATTCTGTCAATCACTATCTTATCTAGAAGATTAACTCCCACTTGATTCAAGCGATTGTAGTACCCAGACAATCTGAGCACATGCTCACTACTTGAGCTATTCTCCTCCATCTTTTAGCTATAAAACTTGTTGGAGACTTCATATCTCTCAACTCGGGTATTTGCTTGAAATATTAACTTCAACTCATGGAACATCTCATATGGTCCATGAAGTTCAAAACGTCTTTGAAGTCCCGATTCTAAGCCGTTAAGCATGGTGCACTAAACTATCAAGTAGTCATCATATTGAGCTAGCCAAACGTTCATAACGTCTGCATCTGCTCCTGCAATAGGTCTGTCACCTAGCGGTGCATCAAGGACATAATTCTTCTGTGCAGCAATGAGGATAATCCTCAAATCACGGATCCAATCCGCATCATTGCTACTAACATCTTTCAACATAATTTTTCTCTAGGAACATATCAAAAATAAACACAGGGAAGCAACAACGCGAGATATTGATCTACAACATAATTTGCAAAATACTATCAGGACTAAGTTCATGATAAATTTAAGTTCAATTAATCATATTACTTAAGAACTCCCACTTAGATAGACATCCCTCTAATCATCTAAGTGATCACGTGATCCAAATCAACTAAACCATAACCGATCATCACGTGAAATGGAGTAGTTTTCAATGGTGAACATCACTATGTTTACCATATCTATTATATGATTCACGCTCGACCTTTCGGTCTTAGTGTTCCGAGGCCATATCTGCATATGCTAGGCTCGTCAAGTTTAACCTGAGTATTCTGCGTGTGCAAAACTGGCTTACACCTGTTGTAGATGGACGTAGAGCTTATCACACCTGATCATCACGTGGTGTCTGGGCACGACGAACTTTGGCAACGGTGCATACTCAGGGAGAACACTTTTATCTTGAAATTTAGTGAGAGATCATCTTATAATGCTACCGTCAATCAAAGCAAGATAAGATGCATAAAAGATAAACATCACATGCAATCAATATAAGTGATATGATATGGCCATCATCATCTTGTGCTTGTGATCTCCATCTCCGAAGCACCGTCATGATCACCATCGTCACCGGCGCGACACCTTGATCTCCATCGTAGTATCGTTGTCGTCTCACCAATCTTATGCTTCTACGACTATCGCTACCGCTTAGTGATAAAGTAAAGCATTACAGGGCGATTGCATTGCATACAATAAAGCGACAACCATATGGCTGCTGCCAGTTGCTAACTCGGTTACAAAACATGATCATCTTATACAATAAAATTTAGCATCATGTCTTGACCATATCACATCACAACATGCCCTGCAAAAAGAAGTTAGACGTCCTCTACTTTGTTGTTGCAAGTTTTACGTGGCTGCTATGGGCTTAGCAAGAACCGTTCTCACCTACGCATCAAAACCACAACGATAGTTTGTCAAGTTGGTGCTGTTTTAACCTTCGCAAGGACCGGGCGTAGCCACACTTGGTTCAACTAAAGTTGGAGAAACTGACACCCGCCAGCCACCTATGTGCAAAGCACGTCGGTAGAACCAGTCTCGCGTAAGCGTACGCGTAATGTCGGTCCGGGCCGCTTCATCCCACAATACCGCCGAACCAAAGTATGACATGCTGGTAAGCAGTATGACTTATATCGCCCACAACTCACTTGTGTTCTACTCGTGCATATAACATCAACGCATAAAACCTGGCTCGGATGCCACTGTTGGGGAACATAGTAATTTCAAAAAATTTCCTACGCACACGCAAGATCATGGTGATGCATAGCAACGAGAGGGGAGAGTGTTGTCCATGTACCCTCGTAGACCCAAAGCGGAAGCGTTAGCACAATGCGGTTGATGTAGTCGTACGTCTTCACGATCCGACCGATCAAGTACCGAACGCACGGCACCTCCGAGTTCTGCACACGTTCAACTCGATGACGTCCCTCGAACTCCGATCCAGCCGAGCTTTGAGGGAGAGTTCCGTCAGCACGACAGCGTGGTGACGATGATGATGTTCTACCGACGCAGGGCTTCGCCTAAGCACCGCTACGATATTATCGAGGTGTAATATGGTGGAGGGGGGCACCGCACACGGCTAAGAGATCAATGATCAATTGTTGTGTCTTTGGGGTGCCCCCCTGCCCCCGTATATAAAGGATCAAAGGGGGGAGGTGCGGCCAGCCTTGGGGCGCGCCAGGAGGAGTCCTACTCCCACCGGGAGTAGGACTCCCCCCCTTTTCCTAGTTGGATTAGGACTTGGGAGGGGGGAAAGAGGAGAGGGAGAAGAAGGAAGGGGGGCGCCGCCCCTTCTCCTTGTCCTATTTGGACTAGGGGGAGGGGCGCGCGGCCCAGCCCTAGCCGCCTCTCCTCTCTTCCACCTAGGCCCACTAAGGCCCATTATGTTGCCGGGGGGTTCCGGTAACCTCCCGGTACTCCGGTAAAATCCCGATTTCACCCGGAACACTTCCGATATCCAAACATAGGCTTCCAATATATCGATCTTTACGTCTCGGCCATTTCGAGACTCCTCGTCATGTCCCCGATCTCATCCGGGACTCCGAACTACCTTCGGTACATCAAAACACATAAACTCATAATATAACCGTCATCGAACTTTAAGCGTGCGGACCCTACGGGTTCGAGAACAATGTAGACATGACCGAGACACGTCTCCGGTCAATAACCAATAGCGGAACCTAGATGCTCATATTGGCTCCCACATATTCTACAAAGATCTTATCGGTCAAACCGCATAACAACATACGTTGTTCCCTTTGTCATCGGTATGTTACTTGCCCGAGATTCGATCGTCGGTATCTCAATACCTAGTTCAATCTCGTTACCGGCAAGTCTCTTTACTCATTCCGTAATACATCATCCCGCAACTAACTCATTAGTTGCAATGCTTGCAAGGCTTAAGTGATGTGCATTACCGAGAGGGCCCAGAGATACCTCTCCGACAACCGGAGTGACAAATCCTAATCTCGAAATACGCCAACCCAACAAGTACCTTCGGAGACACCTGTAGAGCACCTTTATAATCACCCAGTTACGTTGTGACGTTTGGTCGCACACAAAGCGTTCCTCCGGTAAACGGGAGTTGTATAATCTGATAGTCATAGGAACATGTATAAGTCATGAAGAAAGCAATAGCAACATACTAAATGATCAAGTGCTAAGCTTACGGAATGGGTCAAGTCAATCACATCATTCTCCTAATGATGTGATCCCGTTAATCAAATGACAACTCATGTCAATGGTTAGGAAACATAACCATCTTTGATCAACGAGCTAGTCAAGTAGAGGCATACTAGTGACACTCTGTTTGTCTATGTATTCACACAAGTATTATGTTTCCGATTAATACAATTCTAGCGTGAATAATAAACATTTATCATGATATAAGGAAATAAATAATAACTTTATTATTGCCTCTAGGGCATATTTCCTTCAGCCTCCAATAAGTTATATAGCTGCGGATTAAGCGAAGACTGGCTAGGGATGAGGTGACGATGCGCGTGGGAAATGGTTCCAAAGTCGATGTGATCGCCGTCGGCACGCACTACAAAAAAAATACACTTCCGTGATGATACGTGTTTGTCACAGTAGGTGGCGTTTTTTGTCATGCATGTACATCCATGACGATTTTATGACAGAATCAAGATAGTCATACCTGTGCTGTCGTAGAAGTGTTCCATGACATTACCAAAATTATCATCACGGAAGTGTCCACTTCCATGACGATAAATTGCGCGTCACAGAAGTGCTTTCGTCAAGGGTGACCGACACGTGGCATCCACTGTAACGGAACGCCGTTAAGCTATCGGGTCGGGTTTTGGATCCGATAACCCGTTAACAGCCCCGACCAATGGGAAATTTCCACGTGTAAAATTCTTATTGGCCGGACGAAACACGTGTCAGCTCGTCAGTGGGTCAGATAGGCGCCTATGATATGTCGACACGTGCCACGGCCCACCACTGGCCCATTTAGCTTACAAAGCCGGCCCGTTTGACTTGGTCAAAAGTTAACGGGCTGGCCCATGAAAAGCCTGTTAACGGTCTCTTCGCAAATAGCCCATTTTACGGCCCGTTAACTCACGGCCCGTTAGGCCCTAAAGGAAATCGGCCCAACAACGTCATGTGGGCCGTCGAATATAACACCAGCCCATTTCACTTTCGGCCCATGTATGGCCCACGACGTCTTTCGGCCCATATGAGGCCTTCGTATCTTTCGGCCCTTTACAGGCCCACGGTGACTCTAGCCCATAATGAACAGTAATTTTCTTTATACCCGTTAACGGCCCGTGATTTACATGGGCCGTTTACAGCCCGTGTTAGCTTTCGGCCTATTGACGGCCCATACGTTCTTGGGCTCCTTTTCGGCCCTCGATTACTTCCGGCCCGTTACTGGCTTGTTCCCCTAATGGGCCAAATTCGTCCCATGGCAAGAGTCGGCCCATTACTGGCATGTTCCCCTAATGGGCCAAATTCGGCCCATGGCAAGAGTCGGCCCGTTGGCCTGTTACCCTAATGGGCCAAATTCGGCCCATGGCAAGAGTCGGCCCGTTTCTGGCCTGTTAACCCGTTGCGCCGTTTCCAGCCCGTCCTATATTCTGGCCCATTAATGACACGTTATGCCTGTGATAGAATTAAGCCTTTGCTGTCCTACAGCCTGTTACCATGCTGGGCCGATACCAATTACGCCCAATTACGGCCCATGTAGACCCATTTATCCGACGGCCCGAGGCCCACCGATTACAGGCCCATTTATCGACGGCCCGTAGGAGACCCATGGATCCTACGGCCCGTATATGGCCCATGGTAGTTGCGGCCACTAGCAAACCAGGGAAAAGAAGACTAGGAAATAAATAAGGCCAGAACTAACGCTAGGCTATTAAGGCGATTGCACATATTACATCCACTCGGCATCAAAGATCGCCACCAGTGCAAATATAGGGAACACCCTACACTATACAAAAATGGCTTGCTATTTTCTTCAGCCGGTGGCTGCACGTTAAGAATAAATTTTGTATCGCACCAAAACAAATTACAACTATATAACAAAAGGAAGGTTGGCATAAAACTTAACAGTCTAGCAGATAAATGCACCACCAGAAGTTCAGAAGCTCAGTTCATTTGACCTGACTGTTACGTTTTCATGTTGTATTGTCCGATGGAGCACCATAACCCTCGCCTTCATTTCCCCTAGGCTCCTGAACAACATAGCAAATGTCTGATAGTCTGGTTTCAAAACCATGCATATCTTGACGACATTGAGCAATGTTTCTCCTTGTTTCACAAAGGGTCTCTGTTAGGGAATGGACTTGTGTCTGGAGCGCAGATACAACATTGCTTTGAGCTTGCATATCTTGATCATGAGGCAGTTTGGACGATATTGCCTTAACAACCAACCCAGTATTACACAGGAACGTGCTTTTGGCACTGTTAGTGGACAGGTACTGACCCACTACAGCAAGAGCTGACATTGCGGTTATAGTTGCCTCGCCACCTTCAGAAGGTGGCGGTTCCACCATTTTTCCATAGCTCGCTGAAAAGTTGAGGTTTTACATTAGTAGTACCAGAACAGAAGATATTAAGGAGGCAGCAAAACCAAACAAAATAGCTTTGGTCTATATACAGAACTTATTCTGGTGAACCCATGTAAAATATTAGTTGTATTTTATTGCAAAGTACATAATAAAACCAGGTTCCAAACATATGACCATGTACCATCGCTAATGTATTGTCTATTTCTTCACATTGTATTGAGGGCTAAGGATAAAGAGACGAAGTTTATAATACGGTAAGCATAGTATGACATCATTCATATCACAAAACAACTGAGAACAGACAAACAGGCAATTGTAACGTTGTGTGGGCAAGTCCAGCACGGAACTAGATTACGGGTCAAGATCAAAGGAACATCACTCCTCTCTTTTAAACCTTGTAAGGTGCAATGATACGCTAAGACAATTGTGTATAAAATTGAAAAGAGTAATAGACATTGGCTGCAAACCATGCAGTTCAAGGCACAAGTCAGAGTAAGTAGTAGTTAAAAGGCATGAGGATTAAGGACTTACAACAGCGGCTTTGACTGGTGTAGTCATGCCCTTCTTCTTGCTGGTGTGACAGTCCTTGAAGATTTCCACAGCATTTGGTTCAGGTACTTTTTGGTCCTTGCGGGCTTTCCTCTGCATTTCGAACAAGTCAATATAGATCTGATAATATGGTACAGCGAAAAGAGTGAAACACAGCTAATTACAAGAGCCTCGCAGTGTGCAATATAGCTACGAGATCCTGTCGTCTGTTGGAATTTCACTTTCGTACGGTTGGCCTTGTTCTTTGAACAGTTCACCTACAAGAAGATAGATTTGTGTGGCACATGCGTAAATAGGACTTCAACATGTGATCTGATCACATATATATAATGTACCTGATACTTCGGATCAGACCAGTGTTTAACAAGGCCCCTCCAGTCTTCATCCGATATATTTTCCACTGGAGATGTTTGGGAAAGTTCACTGTTAGCCTTGCCTTCAAAGTGAGTTTTCCTCAAGTTATACCGATACTGTCGCAGAGCAGACTTGAAAACATGGGTGCAAGCTTGTCTGGTTGCATCATCTTGGCTATCCAACTTGAACCTCATCTGTTGAAAATTATGGGAGTCTCATTATCAGCAACCTAGAAAGTATGGGACAGAGCAAGACGATATTACTAGTTTCCATACATAACCATACTTACAGATAAATGGTCGAGGAAGGTGTTGAACTGGGTTTCGTCTTTGTCATTCCTGTACTGAATCCATGTTGGGAGGATACGTACATGACACCTAACGGCAACCGCTGCCTCTGATACTAACTTGGCTGACTCTGTAGCATCACGTGGCCTTTTTAAACCTGCCTCAAAACGGATCTCCATTCTTCCTCCTCTAGATTTAGTTAACCTATCGAGCATTATCCCTGATGTTTGTTTCCTCTTGCGCCTAGGTGCTAGTCCAACAACGAACATAGGAAGTGTTAGTGTACATCAAACTGTGAGACTACATATAAAGAAGCATGCAACTGTAACTTGACTCCAGCAACTACCTTCTTGCTGTTGAAGCTCACAAGGTTCATCTGATATTGCCAACTCGTCTTGTGTCAAGAGTGCTTGGGAAGTAGTGTCAGGTGGCAAGGGAGCTTGGGAACGTGCTGCTAGCTCAGTTGACGCACGAGTAAGTCGTGCAGCTGGTAGTACTGTGGTAGGTGTTGCAAGAACTAGGGCTGTCTCTGCTTGTTTGGTGGCAGCTATTTGTTTCTGTTTGGCTTTTTTTGCAACTCGTGTAGCATGGGATGCCGTGTTTGTAGAATTTTCCGCTGGACTTTGACCTTCTATTGCACCATCAGTACCAGCAGAATCTGCAGGATTCATCCGCTTCTCATTCCCTGCCATTCTGTGTTTCTTCCTCTTTCTCTGTGCCATGTTAAGTCAAGCCGACAAGAAAAACGAATAACAATTTAGTTCTTCAGAACAAATTGATGCGTGATGCAGACGAACTGAACTTTGATGTTAGACAACCACATGATAGGAGGATGTAATATGTATGAAAAACAGGACGGAAGAGATAACCAGAACTATGATGTGTAAACTAAGAAGAAGACATTTCACCAAATTAGAAGCAATGCAATGGAAGGTAGACACCATATGAAAGATGCTACAAATATCGCTCTGCCAAGTTAACAGTGTCTCATCATAAATGGCGTTTAAACAAATGTGAAGCAGTACAAGAAATAAATCATATGCAAGATGCAAACAACATCACACTACCATGTTAGAGGTCTCTCGTCATTAGTGCCATTGCATATTCACAGCATTGCATATTCACAGCTTATGATGTGTAAACTAAGGAGAAGGCATTTCAACAAATTAGAAGCAATGAAAGCTAGACACCATATGAAAGATGCAACGAATATCACTCTACCAAGTTAAAACTGTCTCGTCATAAGTGCCATTTCAACAAATTAGTAGTACAAGCTAGAAAAGAATGTGAGATGTAACCTATATCACACTCCGAAGTCAAACGTGTCTTATGATAAGTGATTGTTGCAGGTTACACAACAGTAGTAATTTGATGTAAGAACATGGTGTGATAGACAGATATTGTATGTTCTAGAAACAGGAACACGTGTCTTATTCAAGTATAATGTGTAAAGTAAGCAGATGGAATTCAACAAAATTAGAAGCAATACAAGCTAGACATCACACATAACATGCAACCACATATAACAGTGCCAAGTTAGAGGGAGCACCGGTGATGCTGCACTAGGGGAGACGTGCTCATCATAAACACAGCTTTGTTGAGTGTCTATGCATGTGTTGTCTTGGAAATCATCTTGGGGTGTGGAGGAGTAGAAACTGTAGAGGCCCTCCGTTCGGAAGGAGCACCTTTATCCGCTGCCTTGCTAACTTCCTTCCGCTTTATTGATTTTGAATTGTCAAGTAAAACCGACAAGAAAAAGCAATAAAATTCTCTCTTCAGAACTCATTCATGCATGATACTGACAATCACTACTTTGATGTAAGGCAAACACATGATACCAGGATGGAATATGTACGAAAAACAGGACGGCATGGCATGTTCACAACTGTTTGTGTAAACTAAGCAGAAACCATTCCAGCAAATAAGAAGCAATGCAAGCTAGACACCACATGAAAGATGCAACCAATATGACTCTGCCAAGTTAAAAGCGTCCCATCATAAATGGAATTTCAACAAATTAGAAGCAGCGCATGCTATAAATCATATGAAAGATGCAACTAATATCGCACTGCATATACTAAAGGTGTCTCGTCATGTTGATTGATGCGGGATACAAAAAAACAATAGTTTTATGTAAGGACATGCTTAATAGACAGATGTACTATGTACTAAATACAGGAAGGCATGTCACATTAACAGGTATAATGTATAAGCTAAGCAGACTAGCACATGCAGTTTAACCAGATTGGAAGAATTACAATCTAGACACCATATGCAACATGCAACCACATATCACGCTGCCAAGTTAGAGCAAGCACCTGCGATGCTAGTGTAGGGGAAATGCTGTAATCAACTACAGAGCTACGTTCACTATCTTCATCTAGCATTTCTGTTTCTTGAGAATCATGTCGGGAGGCTGACGCTGCATTCTTTAAATGAGGAGTAGTCCCCTTGCCTGCCTGCCTCGTCATAAGTGATTGATGAGGGATACACAAGAACATTAGTTTGATGTAAGAACATGGTTAATACACAGATGTACTAGTATGTACCAAAAACAGAAAGGCATGTCATATTCAAAGGTATAATGTGTAAGCTAAGCAGATGCAATTTAACCAAATTGGAAGCAATACAAGCTAGACATCCGGCTGGAGTGGTGAGCATGATCATCTAGGACCTGAGAGCCTGGTGGGAGGCGGGCTGCTTCGCCACCATCGCAGCTTTTTAGTTGGCTTCCAGGTGATGCCTATCTTTGCTGGGCTTGTCACTGGCTCGGCCAGTGCCCTGACTAGCTATTTGTCTTCTGGTGCTCACGGGATGGTGGTTCATGTAAAAAAATATCTTTCCTTATCTTACCGACTTCGGCCTTTCGAATACAAGCTAGACACCATATGGAACATGCAACCACATATGACACCGTGAAGTTAAAGCAAGCACCTGGGATGGTGGTTCATTGCGAGCGAGGCCATCAACTCCAGAGCTACGTTTACCGTCTCCATCTGCTGACACTGCACCCTTTATAGCGTTGTAACGTGTCTTGCCTACCCGCATACGAAGCTGGAGCGACTTCTCTCTTTTCTTTTTGGCTTCTCTCATGGCAGCAGAGTCTGAAATACGCTTGCATAAAAACACAATAGTGAGAGTAAGGGTGAAGTGTGTGCAGAACTAGTGCACTGTAAAAGTAGCAGATAGCAGGTGGCTGGAAAATAAATGACATGAGACATATGATAGCTCTACAACATTGCATGGCAAACAAATTTAAATTCTACTCCGCATGATTTTGTAATATATCAGCACAGGAAATGCAGGTACTCCTCCAGCACACCACCACATGTGGTCATATCTAAGATAACAGTCGACTAAAAATAAATAGGTCAGACGATTTTTTAATGAATCGTCCAATCTATAGGGAATAGGTAGATGGCCTTCGTCTACCTCCAGCCAGTCACTGTTGACGATCTTTCTTGAACCAGACCCCTGCCTCCGCCGCCCCGCCCTCCCATCGACCTCACACCACCGCCGTGCTTGGCAGCGCCCCCAGGCCATCCCTTTAATCCCGGCCGACCTCCAGATCGGGCGCCAGTAGCTCTAGGCCGCACACGCCCCTAAGATAAACACCAAGGCGCTGCTTCCCCGGCGTAATAGGCGTACTAGCGCCTGTTACGCCGGGGAATGCTTCCGTTAATTGGGAATCAACTGGCCAGAAATTGAAATTCAGGGGGGCGACGGACCTCTAGCTAAGGTGAAATAGTATATGAGGAGAAACCTTGTGCATCGCGAGTTACTAGGAACATCTAGTATCAAGAAGAAGCGGTCAACTAGTGTCTTCTGTGGGATGAATACCGTGCAAGCAGAGACGTAAGATTTGCACGAATAAGGGAAGAGGAGTACCTTTTTCGGTTGCCGGTGTGGTCACCTCCACATGTCGCGCCGATCTTCTTCTTTTTACCGGGGAAACCGATGTTCTGGAGGGTGCAGGCTTGGACGAACCCATGGCCAAATTGTTGACTGTGTTGCCGTGGCCGTATGTCGGCGGAGGGGAAGCAGATCCGAGGCGGCGAAGGACGGCGTAGCAGGAACAGCTCCGGTGCGGTGGAGGGTGGCGAAGTTGGAGCGGCAGCGGTGAGGCGCAGGACGGCGTGGTTGAACTGGCTCGGGTACGGACGGCTCGGCCTCGGCTTCAACTACTAGCCGTGGAGGGCGTTGCGGTTGAGGTTGCGGTGGACGACGACGTCGGGGTATCGGCTCCGGCGTGATGGAGGAGGGCGGCGGTTGATGGGTGGGATGGGGTGGCGGACGGAGGACGCCGGGGTTTCGCGGCTGGTGGAGAGGTAGTTTTGGCGCCCACGGAGTACGAATGGGGAATCGGACGGGTGGGGGGAACCATGTTTCGGTCTGGGACGCGCTTGTTTTTGGCTTTTTTGAACAGAAGATGGGACGCGCTTGTTTGAAATTTGGGGAAAGTACAAACTTTGCCCCCCTCTTAAATTTCGGACCTACTGCGGGTCGGGGGTAGGATGGTAATCCCAGGTGTCCCAAATAGTGGGCGGGAGCGATTTCGGCCGCGCGCATGTGTGCTTAGGCGGCCATTGTGTATGAATGTTTTTCGGATGCGGTTGCGTGGCGTCTAGATGAAGCTACAAACCTACCCCGGTTTAGACCTTTGGACGTCGGGCCGGTAGGTTTCACGGGTCGGAGTTATTAGAAAAGTAATTTCCTTGTACTACCAAACATTGGTCTCACGCGGTTTCGGGCGAGTAGAGGCTCTTTTGGCGCTTCGTTCGAAATTTTGAAACACAAGCATTCACGTTTAGAGTACTCTTGAACTATGAGGATTGACCTAAATAGACAACGTTATATTTGACCTTGTATGTTTGAAAACCTCATTAAATTATCCGCTTCTTTTTGAAATTTTGACACTTGAAAATCCTATAACTACGATTATTTTGGAATGGAGGAGCTAAATTTGAATCTATTTTGTACACGACTACATATGCTATTATGTACAAAATCAGAGCAAAGATTGGTGCCCCCATAATTTAGGTATGGTTTACAAATGCCATGATATCAAATTCAAATAATTGAATGGACTTCATGTTGAATTCGATTTTTTTAAACCACCTTAAGTTGAATTCAAATGTATGCTAGTTCATAGGTAGCTATTTATAATGTCCATTGTGTAACTTTCGTATGTATAATGTGCTTTACACACACAACATGAACTATACTCACGTTTATATTCGATTGCTAAAGCGATGCATTGTCTGGAGTTCAAAATACTAACTATGTGGATCAATTGTGTCGAATAATAACATAGACATGCTCAAATTCGATAGAATCTAGATGTCTGATGGATCAATGACCGCTCCTTACGCGAATTGCAAATATCATGATCCCATCCTAATATTTGGATACAATTTATATCTTTAATCAATGTGTAGAGCAGTCTTTTACGTGTAGTTTCACTCTCCATCGGTGGTCTCTCACACATGCTCACACACTCTCTCCCGAGGTGTCTTTCTCGCACACATGCTCTAGATATAACCCTCCCTCCCTCTCGTAACCATTTACAACTGTTTTCACTAACCTTTATCACAAGCACTCTTCCTCTCGCAAACATACACACGCACAATCCTCATCGACCCTTTCTATATACATGGACCTGCCTACGTGTCTCATGTACGCACATTATCTTTACGCCTGTCTCTCACGCATTGTCTCACACCTCTCTTCCTAATCGACGAGTATGATTCTAGCAGAGCATTCTGTAGGATGCCCCTTAAAGTTAGGTTGGATGAATAGTAATATCAGAGATAAAGGGGTTACCTTAGTCCGAGAACCTAGGGTTACAAATCCTAGCCGGCTTTGTCAGTGGACACAGAGTCCTTCACAATTCTGCTATCTTTGTCTTGTACGACTAGTCATCCATGGGTCTTCCTAAATGCGTCACGGGCCGACCAATGTGGCGCAGGACGGAACCGAACGAAGGGCCTCACCTCGACCCACCGGACCTCACGCGGTGACACACCCTCTGCCCCCACGTCTCATTATCTTCTCACACCCACACATACCAACACAAACACCACACACACAGAAAATTTCTCCTGGTGCCTCTATTCCCTCCCCCCTTGCATATACACACTCAAGGGAATGGAATCTCTTGTCGTGACGTCATATTCGTCTCTCTCTCTCTAGACCACTCTCATTTCTCGTGCTATCTCTCCCACGCCCCCCCCCGTCGGCCCCTCTATCCATGCCTCTCTCGAATACGTAATACACACACATACCTCTCTAGGCCCCGCCAAATGCATCAACTACACATTCACACATGTTACATCACGTACCCCATTGATCTAAAAAGCCCTCTCTTCACGTTTATTTCGCATACAACATTCCTTTTGAATAAAGTGTGGCCAAAAAATTATTTTAGAGTTTCTACATATATACAACATTACAAAGTTATATGGAGGAGTACGAACGCTAATTTGCATTGCATGGTGCCCACAATGATATTTATTCCGCACTGTGAATTTGTATATTTTTATACTATATACAAAGTTAGTCATAATAAAGAGAAACGAAGAGCATCTCTCTCTCCATCGCATACCCCCCTGTACGCCCCTTTCACGTATGCACACAAAACTATCTCCAGGTCCTCTAAAAGTAAGCCCCCAGAAAATTCACGCATGTTTCATCTTTCTCTCGCGATATATGCAATGACGATCATTGTATTTGAAGCGAAAGCACGATACGTACATTGGACTTCAGAATCCACTCATTACGGTCACCATTTACGTTTAGTGGTTATTATACAGTCACGGGCTCACCGTACAACTCTGTATTTGCTCATGACATGACTAGTTGACCAGTTAAACGCTCCACGTGGCACCTCTAGTGTTGCATCACATTATCTCACTACCATCGTGCCCACCTGTCGACTTGTATCTACTCTACATCTACACTCTTATAAAATACATAAAATACACTCTTATAAAAAACAGAGTTGGTGATGATGGTGTGCCTGCCATCCTGCAATATAGGCCGTCCGATTTATATCTGACGGATAGGAAAGAAACTATGGCAATTTTGCAAAAAGGTACCCACACACCTCTCCACATTTGCAAATAAGGCCTTCCCTCGTTCATCCTTTTCTCTCACAAGATAAACAAGTCATACAAATGCATCTTGATGTTACGTGCAACGCACGGGCATCTTGCTAGTAAGAATGAAAACAAACGACAAAAAAATATTTGGACGGTGGTTCGAAGTCATGACCGCGGGCACAGCGGACAAGGTGGCCTTGTATTGGTATGCTGAGCCGTCTGTTTTAACACACAGGAGCTGGTGTGGTGATTATACACACACGCACGCATGCACACGAACTGCATCCACGCAACACTCACACAAACACATGCACCCACGCACGCACGCAACACTCACACGTACACACGCAGCCACGCACGCACGCAACACTCACACGCACACACGCACGCATGCATGCACACACCAGTACACCACACGACCAACACACACTCTCACGCTCAAGTGCTCAACCTACACGTGCATGCGCACACATCAGGCCCTGACAGACACATACACAACCAGGTGATTCCCGCGCACGGGTTGGAGCCTTGTCGCGCCTGCGTAAATTTGTGTTTATCTGACCTTTTGCCTATGCGAACTGACAGGTGGGACCCACAAGGAACGTGGTCAATTTAACTAGTCAACATGGCGCCACGCAGACTATTTGGCCGGTCAACAGAGTGCAATCCGATGCTGAACTGTGAGCAAGTGACCGTATAATCACCGCAAAACGTATATAGTGACCGTAATCAGCTTATTCTGAAGTTCGGTGACCGTATTACGCTTTTCTCTCTGTAGGCCCTCCAAAACTACATCTCTACACGTTCTCGCATGTTACATCTAACAACTATGCAATACAGCACTACTACTACACTCTAACACAATAAATCATATGTGTTTTTAGTTTTACTAGATATCATATTGTTACTTATAATTATTCAGTTTGCATACATTAAAATTGCCTTTGAAATGTATGGCCAGTATCATCTACCGCGCGGGAAAAATCCTGCCCTTTCCTGTTTAATCGGGTTTGTATCGATGGATCGTGCGAAACAGCAAAACTATAGTACTATACAGTACTACAAGTGACAGTTCACTGGGCCGTCGTGTCGTCTACTCCTCCGTCGTAAGAGTGGAGCGCTCGCTTTCATAAATCTTCTAGTCCCTTTCGCCGACATGTGGGACATCAAGCTACCGGGTCCACGTGCCATACCGGAATACAGTGCAGAGCAGCCGGGGTGAAGCACCCCAGTCATGGCGCCGGCGTAGTAATGAGCAATGAGGCGTCAAATCACAAAGCTGCACCTTTCCCGCAGTTAAGTTGGAGGGACGAAGCAACCATCATTTCACTCGTTGCTGAATCCGCTTCTCCCTCATCTTCTTCAACTTAACCACGTGTTGCTTCTGCCGTTGTTCTGCCTCATGTGGGACGCGGATCGGCTTGGTAAAGCACTGACACGTGGGACCGCATGTTAGCAAACCGCCAGGACAACGTCCTCCGAAAATAAGAAGCCTAATCCTAGACTTACAAAGGGCTACGTAGCTGCTACGTATACTTTCCATCTAATCTATATATGCCCCCCTGATTTTCAGGTGGGGTGGGCCTAATCCTCTCCTTTAATCCAATCAAATAGTCCCACATCACATCAGTTCGTAACTTTACGTAAACCATTACGTGGATGTAGCATTGCTCAAATAAGAAACCTCCCCCGCCATCCGCGCGGCAAAATCACCTCCTTTTTACTAATCTTGATTCTATAATTTTTTAGATCAATATAATTGAGATTTGTATAGATAGCACACAGGAGCAAAACCAAGTGGTACGGTTAAGGGCATCCACAATGTGTAGCCAAATGTGAAAATAGCTTTTGGCATCGTGGGAACCATTGTGGACGGTGTTGCCAAAGCCAAAAAGATGGAACCGAAGCTCCCTGATTGATTGATTGAAGGAATAGAAAAATGCAACGTCTCTCCTCTTTCTCCCATGCTTGGACGCATGTAGTACAGTATAGAGCACAGAGTCTACTCCCCTGTCCCTTCTATCACAAATCACAAAGCAGTGAGGCGTCAAATCACAAAAGCACGGACGAAGCAACCATCATTTCACTCTTCGCTGACTCCGCTTCTCCATCGTCTTCTTCGAGAAACCATCTCACCGCACTAGTACTCCTAGTAGTACTAGTAAAGGACTTCCTGGATGCAAATAAGGCGGTTGTCTCGGCTTGCAGGCGGCACTTGCGAACGACTTACCGTGGTCTCCCTCAATGGTGTTCTCCGTCGAACGCACTTCGCCAAACCACCAAAAAAAGATATCGTCGACGTCACCGCAATGGGGAGGGAAGTCAAATATAGTTACTACCTCCATTTTTTTGTACACAAGGCCAGTATATCAAAATTACAATTTGCAAAGGGCCACTAACACTAATCGAGGCAAAATTGATGGGGTTAGCAACCAAGGACATTAATATCCCCTGCATGCATGCGGAAGTGAGAAGGTTGGTTTGCATGGCGCTGCATTAATCAAGCGATGAGGAGTGAGATGGTTAGCTCTTTGGTCTTTGGAGAAAAAAAATACGCATTAATTGACACGTGAAACGAGGATTTGTATCGATTAAATCCCGCGAAGGAAAACCCCGCCTTTCTTTTTTAACACTAGTACTCCTAGTACGTACGTACTTATCCTGTTTGGGTCTAGGCCTTGCATTGCCAAACTTCGCCACACATTTTTGCCAAGCTTGCCTAAAGTTTTCAAAATGAGAAGGAGGTACACTTGCGCACGGCTGTCGCGGTCGCACCGCACCCTCACACGGTCGCTCCTGCACGCCGCGGTCGCACCGCACCCTCACACAGTCG
This sequence comes from Triticum aestivum, assembly GCF_018294505.1. Taxonomy (NCBI): domain Eukaryota; kingdom Viridiplantae; phylum Streptophyta; class Magnoliopsida; order Poales; family Poaceae; genus Triticum; species Triticum aestivum. The sequence continues at coordinate 550,593,183 of NC_057802.1, forward strand.
CTCCTGCACGCCGCAAACCCAACCAAGGGAACGCACCCTCACTGACACGTGCTGTCGCATGTGAACAAACCAAACTCAGCCATCCTATCGCTGACACATAATTTTTGTTCATAGAGTATGTTTATCCAACCGCATGTTGGGGAGTATCCGTACGGCCCGTGCGGTGGTCTGTTGGGGAAGAAGAAGAGGTGAGGAAGAAGGAAAGAAGGGTTAGGAGACGTAGGATATTCATCCAACCGCCTGAAATGGTAGAATGACCCAAGTCAGGCGACTTGCATAACAAATATATGTTTTTACATAGCAAAAGATGCATAAAAACAACAACATAAAGAAAAACTATCACTGCTCGCGGAAAGAGACGACCTCGTCGTCTTTGGCTGCCGGCGCGAACCAGCCGTGGCAGCCGACGTGTGTCTCCGCACCGTGGTTGTCCTCGACCACCAGCTACTCGTTCAAGCGGAGCGTGCGGGCGCTCTGCACGGACGAGAGCACAACCCGGTTCAAGTCGAGGACGTCCGGTTCCGCCTGCAGGAGGGCCTCGATGGCAGCGGCATCCACGCGCTCCGCGTCGAGTCGAGCCTCCGCCGCCCGGTTCAAGTCCAGGACGTCCGGTTCCGCCTGCAGGAGGGCCTCGATGGCAGCGGCATCCGCGCGCTCCGCCTCAAGTTGAGCCTCCGCCACCCGGTTCACATCCACGACATCCGGTTCCGCCTGAAGGAGAGCCTCGATGGCAGCGGCATGCCCGCGCTCCACGTCGAGTTGAGCCTCTGCCACCTGGTCCTCCTTTAGTATCGCCATGTTGAACCGCTGGTCCGCCTGCACCATGGGGGACTCGGACACCGGCACGAAGTCGACGTCCATTGTCTCATACCCATCGGGGGCCTTCTGCGCCGCGACCTCCGCCATGAACATTGGATCGGCTTCCTCCTCCTCGTAGCTTGGCTCCAGAGAACTCGGGGATTGGCCCGCCGAAAAGCGAGCTTGGGAACGGAGGTCTGTGGCGCCGACCGCCGCCGCGATATCTGCGCGGCGCTCCGGCGTCAGCATCTTGTAGTAAGTGATCTTGCGGCGCACCATGGCTTTCCGGCAAACTAGGGGACGCTTGATGCGGGCTAGGGGATCGAAAGGTGGGGGAATGGGCTGGAGATTTGGTGTGGTTTTAGGGCAGTGGCTGGCGTAGGCCGAGCAGCGAAGGTTCTGGTGTGAATAGTGTTCCGGTGATGACCGGTCAATTGGTTTTGACTGTACATCGCTCTTGTCGCGTTCGCGTTGCAGCCCGGCACGCTGGACCCTCCACGTCGCTCACCGAATGGAACGCGCTTTGTCTTGCGTTTTCGCTCGCTTGTGGGACCGCAGTTGAGAGCAACCCGACGTCCCTCCCCCTCCCCCGCCCGCGTCATTTATTACACCACCACTCCCTCCATTTTATGCGGAGTAAATAAAAACAGAGGGAGTATACTACGGATGAGGATCCCCTGACGTGGCCGAACCCATTGAGTAACTGACTGCGGGGCCTAGCAAGCATGGGGTCCGCCAGTAAGTGACCGAAAGGGAGGGTAAGGCAGGGATACCTACGTTAGAGGATCCACTTCCACTATACTACTTTGACCAAATGTTAGAGTAATAATATATGACATGCAACTTACACAAATGTTAGAGTAATAATATATGACATGCAACTTACACAAAGCATACAGGGTCTAATGCGTTTTTCGAGGCTAACTTTGACCAAATGTTAGAGTAATAATATATGACATGCAACTTACACAAAGCATACGGTCAAATTCGTATGTGAAAGGAGTTTCCAATGATATAATTTTCACATTATACATCTCATGTACTATTAATCTTGTCAATAGTCAAATTGGAAACCATCTCGAGTACAAATCTAGGAGTACGTACGAATCTAACAATATTGATTGGGCGTTGTTGAATGTTGATACCTTTTTGATCAAAGTAGAGATACTTTGAATACACACAAAACTTATATGTAAACTAGAAAGGATAGGGGGAGTATATTGTACGTTCAAAAACAATACGAACATTGAATACCCTTTATATATGATTTGCGGATGCTATGATCACCGGTTCAAAATTTTGAATCCGCCTTAGGTATCACGTGCCCCCACTCGTTCCCTCTCGATTTCATCTCGGGGTCCGGAGATCTATTGAAAGAGGACTAGGGTGGGTACATGCGAATGATACTCGGCGGAATGTTCAAATGAGGCATGCGGGAGGATGGACTCGACTGGAGGGCGACATGATCGATGGAGAAGAGGATTGGAGAGGAATGAGAAATAAGCAAACGCCACATGATTATACTTGAACGGCTCAAATAAACAATAAGTTGTCTCACTTGGCCTACATAGTGAAGGCCTGATGCGCAACACGGAGCACTGACGCTCGAATATGGCTGGGAAAACAGGGAAACCGACATGTGGGGCACACCCGTTGGGACGACATAGCGCATACTAGTCCAATGAAGGAGCTGGCCCACGACCTCCTCGCCACCGACAACCGTTTATGTGGGTCATTGGGGCCAACAACGGGGCGCAGCTCCAGCACCGCCTCTGGACACGGCGACCGCGGTGAGCGACACGCTCATATCATCGCTAGACACGGTCGATTTCAGTGTGCCGAGGGTGGCGTTAGTGATGTGGCACGACCAACGGTATGTTTGGTTTGTGCCCAAGGTTGCCCCATCAAAGCATTGGGTAGCCAAAATTTTGGTTGAGGTATTGGTTGCCCATGATTTGGCCGACATTGGCAGGAAAAATGAACTAGAGTTGGCTAGAGTTCATTGGCATGCCAAATAAATGGCAACCATCCAAACAAAGACCAATCTTTGGGTCATGACCAAAATTTTGGTTGAGGTATTGGTTGCCCATGATTTGGCCGACATTGGCAAGAAAACTGAACTAGAGTTGGCTAGAGTTCATTGGCATGCCAAAAAAATGGCAACCATCCAAACAAAGACCAATCTTTGGGTCATGACCAAAATTTTGGTAAGGTGCACTTTGGCCACAATCCAAACACACCCCAACACCCGGCTCGTCGAGGATGCACGGGGTGCCGCGACGCGTCCGCGGAGTGGTGTAGCGCGGCCAACTGCATCCTCTGGACCTGAGACCATGCCGGGTCGTCTTGCTTTTTCAATGACATGCGGGGATCGCATGTGAGCAAAGGGCATATCCAACGTTGCCACGACCGCACCTGACTACCCTGGCACACCAAAATCCTCGTCCCTCGCGCCGTCGCGCGGTGCGTTCCCAGCCGGCGCCAGCTGCCCGCATTCATGCCGTCCGTTCATATGTCGTCGTTCAGAGGCTCGGTGCCCGAGGAACCAACTCCGGCGACTTAATGACGCACCCGGACACTTGGCCTCACCGGAATGCGCTACTTAAAGCGGCAACGCCCAGCTAACCTCCACACCATAGCGCATCATCCTCCTACCTGGCACCACATCCGCCATGACCGCAAGTGCGAACGCTCTGCGGGAGAGCTTGTCTTCGGGGATGAAGCTCGAGGTCGCCGCCCTCGCTCAAGTCACCTCTCGCGACGCAATAGCGACGTAGCCGGACGCGGACGCGGCCGCTAAAGCGGTGGCCACGCTGGCGGCCGAGGATGGGAGCACCGTCAGCCACACGTCCTACTTGCCGCCGTCCAACATCCGGCACCGCCGAGGTCGGGGACTCCTCCGAGGAAGAGTAGGGCATGGGAGGCGGCAGCGCATGGTGTGCCAACTGGCCGGTCTGTATCCCGTGTTCTAGTCTTCCTCGCCGGAGACCGCACCTTCACTTCACGGGTCTTGAACCCCGCCCCCGTACATAGAGATCGCAGATGGAGGACGTCGGTCGCCGCCGTAGAATAGGTTTAGGGTCGGGTTTCTTTTATTTTTCTGTCCTATAAAAGTTCGAAATGTAATGAAAATCTGCCATGTTTGCATTAATCTCGGCCGGTGTATATGAACTTTCACAATAATATACATATTGTAGGAGTACTAGCAAGATGCCCGTGCATTGCACGGAAGATCAAGATCTTGTGGGAGAAAAGGATGAACGAGGGAAAGCCTTATCCGCAAATGTGGAGAGGAGTGCGGGTAAATTGTCATAGTTTCCTCCCTATCCGTTAGATATAGATCAGACGGCCTATATTGCAGGATGACAGGCACACCATCATCACCAACTCTGCTCTTTATTGAACCGAGACAAATCTAACATGCGAAGTAAAATAAACACATAGGGTCTATACATACACAAATTATCTTAGGCACTCCAATAGTACGTCCACTACACATTCACGCATTTCACATCTTTCTACATCTACGGTAATCTACGATAGGGTTAACGTAAATTGCCTCTCTCTCTCCTCCCCTGATTTTCAATGTGGTGGGCCCCTCCCTCCCGCCAATCTACAATCAATAGCTCACACGTTTCACATTACGTTAATTATGTAACTGGGATTACGTAGGTGTAGCATTACTCGTCCTAAAAACCCAACTAAGCCAACCTCCCAGCATATCGCGCGGGAAAAGACCCGGCCACGCCGTTTTAGTCGGGATTACCGGATTACTAGTAGTAGTATCGATGGATCGCGCGAAGCAATAATTTTTTTTGAGGGGGCGAAGCACCTAGTTTAAAAGGAAAAAAGGCGGTACACTCACAGCACTCCTGTCGCGGTCGCATTGCACCCCACACACGTTCGGTCCTGCACACGGCTCACGCAAATGGAACGCGCTTCGGCTTGCCTCTTCACTGACATGTGGGACTGCACTTGGAGAAACCGACCATGTGCCAAACTCCCCCCGCCCATCGAGCGAAAATCCCCCCCCCCCCCACACCCAAAAATTCCCCCCAAATCTGATTCAACCGCCCTTCGGCCAACTAGCCAATAATATTCCCCAAACCCCCTCCCCCCTGTCCCCCTCCACTCCATTCGCTCCGTCAAAGCAGCCCTCCCTGCCGCGCCGATACGTTGGCGCCGCGGTTCGGCGATCCTCTCGCTCCCACAGTACGCTCTCGTAGACTGCCGTCCTCTAGCCGCGCCGCCACCTCTGGCTACGTTCTTGGGGAGGCACACGGCGGTCAGCGCCGCCACCGCTAGCGACGTTCGTGTGGAGACGCATGGCGTCAGCTTCTCCCACGGTACGCGCATTCTAGACTGAGGCCCCGTTCATGTCGGTGTAGCGCTGAATGTTAGCTGATAGACGTTGTTAATCTCACTATTTGCCGAAGTAGTTTACTGTCAATATGCTTATAAACTTCGCCTAAGCTCCGCTACGATATTATCAAGGTGTAATATGGTGGAGGGGGCACCACACACGGCTAAAAGGTCGTTGATCAATTTTGTGTCGAGAGGTGCCCCCCTGCCCCCGTATATAAAGGAGCAAGGGGAGGCCGCCGGCCTAGGAGGAGAGGCGCGCCAGGAGGAGTCCTACTCCTACCGGGAGTTGGACTCCCCCCTTTCCATGTTGGACTAGGAGTGGAAGGGGGAAGAGGTGGAGGGGAGGAAGGAAGGGGGGCGCCGCCCCCCTCTCCTTGTCCTATTCGGACTGGGGGGAAGGGGGGCGCGGCCCTGCACTGGCGTCCTCTCCTCTCTTCCACTTAGGCCCATTAAGTTACCGGGGGGTTCCGGTAACCTCCCGGTACTCCGGAAAAATCCCGATTTCACCCGGAACACTTCCGATGTCCAAACATAGGCTTCCAATATATCAATCTTTATGTCTCGGCCATTTCGAGACTCCTCGTCATGTCCGTGATCACATCCGGGACTCCGAACAACCTTCGGTACATCAAAACATATAAACTCATAATAAAACTGTCATCATAACGTTAAGCGTGCGGACCCTACGGGTTCGAGAACTATGTAGACATGACCGAGACACCTCTCCGGTCAATAACCAATAGCGGAACCTGGATGCTCATATTGGTTCCCACATATTCTACGAAGATCTTTATCGGTCAGACCACATAACAACATACGTTGTTCCCTTTGTCATCGGTATGTTACTTGCCCGAGATTCGATCGTCGGTATCTCGATACCTAGTTCAATCTTGTTACCGGCAAGTCTCTTTACTCGTTCCGTAATACATCATCCCGCAACTAACTCATTAGTCACAATGCTTGCAAGGCTTATAGTGCTGTGTATTACTGAGTAGGCCCAGAGATACCTCTCCGACAATCGGAGTGACAAATCCTAATCTCGAAATACGCCAACCCAACAAGTACCTTCGGAGACACCTGTAGAGCACCTTTATAATCACCCAGTTACGTCAACGTGGTCAACGACCGACAAGCATCTAAAGTGGACCCAGCTGCAAACTTTGGAAAACGCCACTGCAATTTGCAAACTTTGAAAAATGCCACTCCAGACTTTGAAAAATACCACTGGAAATGGCATGAAATGGCATTTTTCAAAGTTTGTAAATTGCAGTGGCATTTCTCAGAAACACTAGATTTGGAGTGGCATTTATCAAATTAACCCAAAACAAAAATAACTGGGCGAGCTGCTGGGTCCCTAGTGTCAGCCGCTCGTTGTGCAACTCTCTCGTTTATTGACTACGTTGACAATGGCATGGGACCCAGATGTCAGAAATCCATTAGGAGGAGCCATTTTTTATTGGATTGAAATAAGGAGGCACTTGCTTGCGTACTGCCATGACCTTGACGGGTCCCTGGTGTAATCCTCTCCACGTACAATCATCTCCTGATTGTGTACGCGTCAACTTGGTAGGCCCACAAGTCAGACTCTAAACCCGTGGAGGACAAATACAACCCATTTAAAAAAAATAACAGCCCATTCCATACGTTCAAACGGAAAGTTCAACATTCAGAGCAAAGTAACAGGTCTGATCCACATATAGAGTACTGAACTTCCACGTTGACAACCATCATAGCCAAGTTAACTATCTACTCCCACTACTACTCTAGTAGCGTACAAGTACTAACTTACTCTTAGCTAACTAGACGATGCCGGCCGCCATCTGCGGTACACGCTAAACGCCGGCACCGGCGTCCTCCGCCTCGCCTCGGACTTGCCAGAGGTGCCATAGGGCGCGTTTCTCGCGCGCGTTGGCCGTTTCCATGCCGGCATGGTCCACCGAAGCTTCAGCTTCTAAGCGGGAAACCCACGTGACGAGCTGGTAGTAAAAATCGGCGTCGCGAACGCGTGCGTGCCCGACAGCCTCCAGGGCTATTTGCCGGGCGCCGGCCTCCACGTAGTCGGCCCAGGTGCGGGCGCTCTGCTCGCGACTCAGAGCGTCGGTGCGCTGGTGCTCCATGTCCCGCTGGCGGCGCAAATCGGCGATACGCTGCTCCTCCGCCAAGCATTCGCGCTCCAACAACTCCCGCTCCTCCGCGAGGCGGTCGCGCTCCTACAAGTCCTCGATCTCCGCATTTCCATCTAAAGACCGATAGAATGCCTCCTCCCTCCGTCTGCCTTCTGGTGAAAAACCGAACACTAGTTCCGGCGGTGACCGCCTCCGGCCTCGCCTATCGCGGACGGGTGGGGGCATGGCAGACGTGGCGAGAGCGAGGATAAGTGGCGAGCGACGTCGGGCCGGTGGGGGCTTATGAGGATAGGGCGAGTTGGCTCACGGTGCCACCATAGAAGGCCGGGAAACAATACTTATAGGCGGAAGGTAGCGCGACGATCATCGGAATTCAAGGCATAATTAAGCAGGCATGGCTTATCGTGCCAGCTTGCCGTGGAAAACTCGAGAAACTGAAATTCTGACTGTGTCGTCCCGTCCCGTCCGTGCTGAGTCGCACGCCGGCATGACGGTCAAACGAGTGCACTCGAATCATCTCCCTCCTTGTCAATAATGATTCCATGGATTTAAAAGGCCCGCAACAATTAAAGCGCATCTGGGGTCGGCTCGGTGGTTGCCTCCATCTTCTTGGAGCTCTCTGTCTCGTGGGGATCAGCCTCCCGCGTCTGCTCCAATATCGGCAGATCTTTGCCTGGTTCTCCTTGGTCCATCATGAAACTGACGAATACTAGGAGACCACTGAAAGGAAAACACAATTGCAATGACAATGAAACAAAAAAGAGAGTGAGGATCGGTTAATGCTTTGCAAAAGTTCCTTTTTTTTCTCTGAACGAAAATATACCAACATCACGGATCCGCTTACCTTCCCTTCGTTCGGAGAGAAGAACAGTGGCAGATGCGAGTGTTGCCTTTCTTGAAGACGGTGAGGGAGAAGGGGATTCAGCGAAGAGTGAAATGATGGTTGCTTCGTCCGTCAAACTTAGACTGCGGGGAGGTGGGTTTTGTGATACGACGGCTCGTTACTGCCGCGCTACGACCGGGGTGACTCTCCGCCTGCATACTGCCTTCTAATTTGGTGAATGGCATTTGGGCCCGCGCGCTGCATGGCCCGCATGTCGGTGAACAAAAGTATAACGGCATTCAGTAGAGGGAGACGTTTCAATGACCTAGGAGGAGCCAGAAGCGGTAGAGTGTCTCCACTGTACTAGTAGTAATTGTTTTTCTGGGTAGCTGTAGAGTGTCTCCACTGTACTAGTAGTAATTGTTTCTCTGGGCCCAAGACAAAACAGCCCATCCACACTAGTAAATAGTAAAATCAATTCAAAAGCCCATATATTTACTGAATGAGAGGCGCTACCCACACCCAGCACACCGCCCCCCCCCCCAAAAACCTGGGTGCTCTTCTTCCTCCTCGCTCCCACCCACCTCACGTCAGCTCGCTCCACTCGTACCCCCAAATTCCTCACCTCACTCCTACAGAAAACCCCAGCTCCCCTTCTTCCTCACTCCTACAGAAAACCCCCAGCTCCCCTTCTTCTTCGCTCGCACTACAACTAGGCTCGTCATTCGTTACTCTGCTCAAATCCGTGAGCGCGACGCGACGCCCTCGAGGAAAATGGAGTCGGCTGACCCCAGCGCCAAGAAGATGAGGCTCCCGCCAGCGGCGACGCCTGTTGTAGATCCCGCACCCGGCAGCGCGGGGAGAAGCGGCGACCCCGCCCCCACCGGATCCCAGGAACCCGTAGAATCTCGGGTGGACCGCATCAGCGATCTCCCGGACGCCGTCCTTGGGGAGATCATCTCGCTTCTCCCCACCAAGGATTGCTGCCGCACCCAAGTCCTCTCAATTCGGTGGCGCCCTCTATGGCGCGCCGTGCCCCTTAATCTCGACTGTCGTCAGCTATCTCTCTTCAATGATTTTGAAATCCCCAGAGCCATCATCTCCTCCCACCAGGGCTCCGTTCAAAGCCTCTGCATCCCGTCATGCTACCTGAGCAAGCATACCATGCCCTGCACGGTGGACGCCTGGCTGAAATCCCCTGAATTCACAGAACTACAGCTGCTTGAGTTCTACTATTCCCCTGGAAATCACATACCACATACCGAACGCCATGAACTTGTGCCCTCAGCACCGATGTCCATCTCGCGGTTTTCGTCCTCTCTCCACACCGCCACCTTTGCGCTGTGCTACCTACCAGACAATCTGGTACTAAACCTTCGACTCCCATTTCTCAAGAAACTTTCACTTGTGCGGGTTCGTATATCGGAGGCCTCATTGCACAGCATCATCCACTCCAGTTGCCCTGCGCTGGAGTGCTTGGTGCTTGTTTTCACAGTTAGAATCGGTTGTCTCCAAATAAAGTCGCCTAACCTTGTAAGAATTGGAATTTCTTTTGACGGAAGGCAGCTCATCATCCAAGATGCCCCTTCACTTCAAAGGTTGATCCTTGATTCTAGTTATTCACCGTTGCAAATAACCGTCCTCTCTGCGCCTAAACTGGAGACCTTGGGTGTAATACATGATCTCTGTGCTCATTTCAATATGGTGTTTGGCTCCACAGTTCTTCAGGTACTTTATATTATCATCTACACTTGTAACCATAAGCTGCATTTTAAATTTCTGCGCATAATTTATATATCATCTTGGAGTACACATTTTGTACTAATATTATGTTCTATGCTCAATGAAGAGTTTCTCCATGGATGGCCTATCAATGGTGCTGGATTCTGTCAAGATCTTATATATCCAAATGAATAGTTTTGATCTGAACAAGATTATTGGCTTGCTGCAATGCTTTCCATGTCTGGAGAAGTTGTATATAAAGGTGATAATTTCACGCACATTGGAAGCCCGCATATAGTGTACTAGAATTAACCGTTCAGCTGTTGCTCTTTCGACACTCTTCTTTTAGACCTTAACTGTTTTCAATCTTCATGTCTATTTAGGCAACAGGACGGGGTAAGAAAGT